>NW_026612807.1:0-40565 GCF_029582105.1 Oenanthe melanoleuca | reverse complement strand
GCAGAGCAACCTAACGTGGATTACAGCTACTCTCCTATAAGTCATAGTTCAGTTGTGCTCTCAGGATCTCCATCTCTAATAAAGTACAGGGTATTTTGAGGTCAAAAGTTGGCAAGAGCTTGTGACATACACCTACGAACATAACAGTTAAAGCACAAATTATAATTTTAACTGTGTTGGTTGTGATCTTCTATTCGCCCAGTGAATGTATGTACTTCAAAATTTACATGTACTTAATTAGCATGAATAAGCATATAAACTTGGGTTGGCTGTCAATCTGAGACAAGACTGACTTTTAAGGACATTATCTCTTCTTCATAATCTCTCTATCCCACACTCATGTCTCACTAAAAGAAAGAGAGATGACTGAGTGTTTTCATTGTACACTCCCTTACCTTACTCCCACAAATACACACACACATTTTAAAAAGTATTCATAGATTCATCTGAAAGGCAAAATTGTTCTTTCTACCTTTTCTTACTGCTTTGAATTTCCCTACAAGAAAAATAAATGGCAAATATTTTCCCTGAATTAACATACTATATAATTTTTATTTCAATCACTTCTCTATAGCTCTGCCTCTGCAATCTCAAGTATAATGTTCATGTTATATTTCCACAAAACAGATTTCTAAACCAGTGAGAAATCAAAGTTCATCAACCCATCATTGTTGCAACTATTCATTTCCCATTCATATCAACCAAGATAATAAACTCCCAATATGATTATGGAAAGCTTATACCCAGATCCTTATTTATAATATTACACTTCTAGAACCATCACAACAGTACAGATTTTTTGATCTGTACAATGAATTCTGATTCATACTGGTAAACTTTTGAAATTCTGTACCTCATTTCCACTTTAAATTATTGCTTTTAAAGTCAGTGGACACCAGCAATCAATAATAACTTGAACTAAAGCCACTCAGATACTAAGAACAATTCTGAGTGCCTGCACATTAAATGTGGAATTGGTGCTTTGTAGATTTCAGATTATTTTGATGAATACAAAGTTCCTGATCTCACAGACATAGGCACGATGGTGACCATGTATTCTGCCAGCCAGAAAAGCTCCTTTATATGTTCACTGACAACTTTCTGTGGTGATGCTCTTCCCGGTTTACATTCATGCTATGATACATTTCTGTCCTGCCAAAGCCATTCCACCCCAGCTAAATACCCTTGGAAGTTGGCAAGAACATCTCATCACCCTCCTTCAGGAACTGAAACAGGGCACACATTCTCATTTACAGCTAAATTAATAAAATAAATCACATGTCCATATAAACCCATGTAACCGTGCCTTCAGGATATGCTTACAAAGAAAACTCAATGTTAAATCACTTTTTTATATACACAATTTTCTGTCTCCTTGCAAGTAAAAATTCAGCTCTCACTCTCATTAAGATATAGTAAACAAGTCACTTTTATGAGGCTTAATTACTTCTAGATTTATTAGTCAATTAGTAATTTTGAACTGCCTGAGAGCTCTTGAATGATAACAGGCAAACTATTAACCTGATGTATCACTCACTATATTTATGTATATACCACCTCAATCAAAGAAAGCACAAGTTAGTCATATTTTCCATTTATTGCAGCAGCTGTTAAGAAAGATATTAATTCACAGCTTTCTAAGAGACCACGAGAAATATATAGGATGTGTGTTCTTCTATTTGGATGGTATTTTCTGTGTTTTAATTTTTGCCCACTGCACAAATATATTTATCTCTAATGAAATTATTATTGACTGTTGCCTTGAGCCAGAAAGATCAATTCTAAAAAGCTTTTTTGCCTGGAGACTCTTTACTAAAATCCTTACTTGCATAGAATCACTGAGTTTGGAAGGCAGCTCTGGACCAACCCCACTGTTCAAAGCCAGGATCAGAGAGAAGAGGCAGCCAGAACTGTGCTGAGGTGGTGTTCAATATCACCAAGGGTGAATATCCCACATTTTGTTGGATTGAAGTGAGGCTGACTGGTTTAGTCCTACTTTCTATCTTTCTTTAACTTGTTTGATTGTGGTAACTCTACTGCTTGTGACAGTGTAAAGAGGTTTCAAACATCATTATTTGGTCCCATTCTAAGTTTGTGCTTGGGTATGCTATGGGCACTTAGTTTGCATAACCTGCAAAGAAGGTCTGGTCATCACTTCCTAAGAGTGAGCTTACAGAATCCACACAATTTCCTAACCATTTGCAAAATAAAAACTGATTCAAGTCTTTCACATTAAAAAGACCAGCTTTCCAGTGAAACATTCACCCCAACTATTGCAATGCATGTAAACACACTGTAAGATATGTAACAACACAGCAACAGCATCATTCAACAGCAGCTTTGTACAGTGAACAAAATACTGCCAACAAGTTTTCCTAATCATAACCAGAGATATCTCAGCATATTCCTCTCCGTGGTTTATTCTAAAGCATTCTCATAAGCAATTCTTCAGTATTTCCAAATAATATTTTCCCCATCAGTGCTGAATTTCTTTCTGGTTCCCCAGTGGATGCTGGCTAGTTTGAATTTCATGATTGTCTCAGCTTTTCCCTGTCTCTCAGACCCTTTCCCACAGCCCTGGAATGCATTAGATGGCTTTAACACTTCTTCATTCCCCCAGGAATACCTTACCATTCAATATGCTACTCTGAAATTTTATGCACAACTCTCTTCTCCCATTTTCAGTAAATTCAAACAGCATGAGGAAACAAGAAATACCATAAGGCTACTTGATGCAGAAGGAACCATGTATCATTGAGGAGACTAACAAAAATGTGCCTGGTTAGTCTTGCAAAAAGAAAACCAAAAGAGGAGCAATTGCTCTCTAGATACTCTAGACCTCAGACCTCAAAGGGTCATTGCAGCTAAAGTGCAATATTAGGATGGCTGTCCACCAGCAAAATGAGAACTTATGTAAAATTTATTGTTATTGTAGATGTGGTTCTGTGATCAGCTTTAAAATGAGAAAATTACTCAGATCAAAAATTCACATTCATTTTAAAATACAGCTGAACACGACCAGTTTTCAAGAGCTGTACTGGGAAGCAGATTTAAGGACTCTACAGTCTTGTGTTTTCATCCAGCTGCAGTATTACATGCACAGGATATCAAACCTGTATTAATTTATGTTTAACATATTCTGATAGAACATTCATGTCTATAAACTCAACCAGGACTAAATGACAGTACAGAGAGCAAGGTGTCTTACTGCTATGACATACTTTAATAACAAAAATTTTTCCTAAATAAAACATACAAGGCAATATAATTGTCTTGACAGAGTGATAATTTTGAGTCATCCCCTGTCAGAATAGCTTCCAGACTGGAACTTCAGCTTTGTTTTATGTCCTGGATTCTTAGTGTTCAATTTTTCACAAAGAAGTTCAGTAGATACAAAACCATTCAAAACTTACAACATTCACATCAGCTTAAAATATGTGTTATTGTTCTACTGATTCTTGAAATGCTAGAACAAAGATGCCCTGCATATTGTTGTAGTCCCAAGATTGTATCTTCATCAAAAAAATATTATTTGGTGATATATCTCAAAAGCGATGTTTTTGATACTATTAAAAGACATCCATCTTCAACTGTATTTAGCTTGAAAAAATAGTTTCTTCCTTTCTTTAAAATGAAGCTACATCATATGAAATTCATTATCCTTAATTACTAACTAGAAATGACACCTGCTGGAAGCTGGTTAGCAATTCCTCCCACTACTGGGCTCTCACTCTAGCTCCAAAATACCATACTTAAGATATTGATTAAAATGTGGTATATAAAGCAGCATAAGTGATTCTGCTATTTTTAAACTAGTTAAGAAGTCTATATTAAAAAGGAAAGTGGCCTTAGGTCACTGAACTGCATGTAATTATGGTTTTAAATACAAAATATGTATCTTTGTTTGAACTCTCTGATGATAATTACACATTTATTAAATTCAAGATGTGAAAATAAACTGAAACATGGAAAACTGGACTGCATACCTGTACAGTACAAGCTCAGGAACATTTGGAACTCAGATTTGTTTGCTTTTGTAAGAGTTTCTATCATAAAGCCCTAGCATACAATCTCAGTTTACAGCAAAAAAATTCACACCTTTTCTTTAAGTGAGAACCAAGATACTAATTTTTCAAGGAATTTTTAGCAAAACAGCCAGCACAACACTTGCTTAGCTGTGTTTCTAAAGCCAAATCTCTCCTTGACATGCTCATTTGTTTTCTTTGATGAAAGCTTTCTTGCCAAGAGATGATTTACAACCTAGCTGAGACATGACTACACAGCAGGTGGGCTCCTCCTGCTATGTTTTTTCTCTTAACAAAGAACTTTATCAGTGAAATAGCACAGTAATGAAACTCTGGCAATAAATGCATATACTGAGTAGGCCTAACGTGAAATGAGTAACAAACAAAATTTCATTATGTCTGTATGAAATACACACTGGTATACTCCTGGTATGAAGCATTTACATTCAGTCAAGCCAAATATAGTTTATTTCATTTTTGGTAGAGCTCTTTGATTTAACAGCAAATTAAATAGATTTCAAAAGAATTATAAATACAAAATACAACCAAATAAACATTAAAATTTTTAAATATAAGGAAAATATTTCACAGCTTTTGATTAGGTTATCACACCTTGCAGGTCTACTACAACGTAGACTCAAACACTTACAAAGATGCTGTGAATAATTTGCATACACAGATTTGTTCTTTACAAGAAAAAAAATCCAAGAAAAGTTTATAAATTTAAATATTTCTTCCTCCACTGTGTAGGTTAAAAGGTAATAAAGGAAACGAAAATTTCTAGGAAAGGATTTAGGGTCTAAGTATTCATTACCACATATAAACATTTAATTTGCTTATACAGCTGCTACTCTTGGCCACATCTTTGAAAGTGACAGCTTTAATTTTTCACAGCATTAAATATGTTTCTTAGAATTTTTATTTTAAATTATATTCCTTAAACAGCTGGCTATTTCAGCCTCACAAACAATTTCCCCTTAAAATTAATTTTATCAGAAAAAGAGATTGGTAAAATAGTCTGACTACCAGACTATATCAACAATAAATCAAATCCATCATGTTAGAGGAGCAGTAGAATTTACTGTACTTGTAAATTCTCGTATATTTTGCTTACAAAACACTCTTCATACAAAGATTTAAAATGAACCTTAATAAACTAATGCTTAGTATTTTCTAAAGCTCTGTATTTTCTAAAAATCATTACTAACTGCAAACACAGAGTCTTAGCAGGAACAAAGATTAAATGCTGAAGTACTTCCAAACACTTAGTTTCCACTGAAGACACTGAAAAAATATTATACCAAACTAGAGAATCAGAATTTCTTGGTAGATTCAAAGACTATTTTGCTGCAGATTCAAGATGCTCAAGGCATTCAATATATTCAGATAACAACTTGACAAAAGAATACAGTACCTTAATTAGTTAGTTGTCCAGTATTTTTTAATTACTTCACCTTCTTTGGCACTGCGCACTGTCTCTGTAGTAAGTGGAAAGGTTCCTCAGACACAGACATGTATGTATTGCCCCTACTTAGGTGGTTAAAAACCATTTTGGTGCCCTATTGTTCTTGAAAAATAGTAAAAAGAAATTGAGAGAACCTTCTTACTCCAATATCTCAAACAACAGTGGCATCACCGCCTGACAAGTACCATCCTTTCAGCATCCTTTCCTTTAGGTATTTAGTCTTCCAATCCAGACTCACACAGTCCCAAATGCAATCACAGTGATTCAGTTTTCTGTATAAGAAACTTTCTTTAATGCTGGAGAGCCTCTGAGGACTTCAAATGCTCACTAAATTCTTTTAGAAACACCATCACAGAAGAAATTCAAAATAGTTGCAGTACCAAGCTTACACTGGTATGAAGCTGCAAAGAGGACACCTGTAACATCTATGCTACAACTTTATTACTTCCAAGGGTTAAGTAACCAGCTCCACCCTTCCAAACACTTTCAATAAAAATCCTATGTAAAATTACCCTTCTAAATACCAAAGTCAACAAAAAAGATATAAACCGACAAAACTCATAAAATCCACACCAACACTTTTTCTGTTTCTCCAAAACAACGCCTCTACAAAATTCACAGAGAACCAGACCTTCATATACTAAAACAGTTGTTCTGGAAAACTGACCCATGGTATTCCATCTCCAATGCACAGGAAACTTCTTTTCACAAAGACACTCCTCTGTGAAGACAGACTATATTTCTGAGTGAGGGTCAAGTTCAGCCACTACATGTATAGGAATGAATTTAGACTGTCAATAAAGGGCATAAACACAAGAGAGGTACAAAGGAGAGGATTTTTTTCCACAGCTGATCTAAGTGCAACTCCTCACTTCCCCTCCTCCCCAGCAGAATGTGGTTTCAAGGATATTCAAGGTACAGAGCCAGGGAGTACAGGCAATGCCAGTATAATCTGAGCTGCTGTGGAGCTGTACCTGGAGAGGCTTAGTGGAGTTATTTGAGGAGGAATGACAAATAGGAAGAAAAAATGCAGGAAAAAAAAAAGTACTAGACAGGGCAAAGAGCAATCAAGAAAAAAACAGATAAAATTATAAAGAGAATACAGAAAGTTTAGAAACCAATAAAGGGAATAACTTGAATACACCTATTTTATTCCTTAACTATCAGCAAAAGCCTATTGTGCTAATAAAAGTTGAAAAATTTGTTGTGGCAAGTGTGGAGAAAGGAGTTAAAACAATTTGATAATTGGCTTATTAAAAAATGGGAACATAGAGAAAACAAGGAAGAACAGGTATCTCAAAAGCATGCAGACTGCCTGAGAAGGGTCTCCAAGTACTGCTTTAGCCACAGCATGTGAGATTGGAGTTTATGCAGTGGTGATAAATATTACAGATTGGTTTCTTTTGACAGTGAACCTCATGGAAAAATATAATAATGGATCCAATTCTAAGATGTAACTTGAAGATCAGCAGGTCCTACTGATGGCAGTCAAAAAATTTAAATATTCTCAGGTGCACAGTCCAACAATAACAGCAGCATTCCTTCATTCCCTATTTACAAAACAGTAGTTTAAACACAATAGCTTCTAACTAAGGGTCAATACCTGCTGATGAAAGGCAGTATTTCAGAAGGCATGGATTAACAAGTTCTGATGAACTCCACAGTACCCAAACCATAAACACCATAAATTCTCTTTCAAGGCAGGGATAACTGCAGAAATATTGGGAACCTAGTCATTGCTTTTCACAGTTTAAATAAAAAACTCAATTGCCTACCTATAGACCCAGTCAAAATTGTTCCTCAACAGTTAAGCATTTAAATTTATTTACTCTTTCAGTGGATTATCTAATCTGTCAGAATATTACTTTTTCTTACATGTTTTATTTTGGTAAGCATGAGTCAAAAACCATCTTAGAATACAAATAACCAGAACAAATATTAAAAAAAAAAAATCTCAACAGCTCAGTAGAAGTGTCATTTTGCTGCAAAGCTTAAGCAGTAACAGTGGGGAAGTAAGAGTTCCAACTACTCAAACAAAATTTATTTTATTCCTTTAACTTTCAACTACCAGAATTACTTGAAGTGTTTGTATAGCCATCATCCTAATATTTTTCTGCATGCAGCTCAGATTAACCTTTCTCCAACAGATACTGCATACTGTGTTTACCTTTAATGGCATCCAGAATGGCTGGACACTTCCTTTATTGAAACCATATCCTGCTCCTGACGCTGCTGAAGGGCTGCTTTGAACTACATGTTAGAAAATACACTCCTTTTATGTCACTCATTACTTGCATTATTAAATAAAGTCAGTCATGATGAGATAAATATGAGACTGCTCCAACAACTCAAAGAATCGAAGTATGAGGAAGAAAGAGAACAGATGGATAAAGGAAGAGTGGGGAGCACAAGGAAGCAACAACAACTATTTTGGTTAAGGTGGTAGGAGGACGTGTGTCAATCTAGCTATATTTGTGGGATAATTTTAAAAACAAATTCAAAGGAAGTAGCCTGGTGGATGTTTACAGAGAGCCTTTGGGACAACATGATAGAAAGCATGACGAGGGCTGAAAATCCATCAGCCACTGGAAACTCTTGCTAACAAATGAGCAAACACAAGAAAAGTGAAAGCAGCTCAGTCCTGACGCACAATGAGGAAAAAAGTATAAAAATCCATCCAGGGACAGACATCATCAAAATGACAGCCAGGAAAACGACATGCATGAGGCAAAACTATGATGGTCAAATGCAGAGAAAGGAGACTGGAGCTGAGATCCCAGAAAATAGGAATCTAAACAAGAATTCTGGCTGCACAGATGCCTAGGGAAGGTTATGTCTATAAAACCATATGGAAAGAAATATGTATGTTTTTTATGACTCTGAACTCTTAAAAATGGATTCATCCTTAGTTTGAGCAAACAGTGCTGAAATGCGTATTTATGCATCATATTAACACTAAACTGACACTGCTAGAAATCTATACAATAACTTCATTTTCTGAATTTAAACAGAAACCTCAGAGACCATTCCTTGGAGGTATTGTCAAGGCTGTCTTTTCCCCTACATTCATAAATTTACCCTTACTGATTTTATATTTCCCAAGATTATAGAATCATAGAATGGTTTGGGGTTCGAAGGGACCTTAAAGATCATCTAGATCCAAACTCTCTAACATGCACAGGAACACCTTCTACCACATCAGGTTGCTCAAAAATCCTCCAATCATCTCTACATTTGGTTAAGTTCAGTAGCTCTTTGCCACCAGCAGGCTGTGTTTGGTAATTATTGCCCCACATAATTTAATGAATATTTGGAATATTCTTCTGAGCCTCCACTGCTGAACGCCAAAATGAATTCCTAAGTCATGGCTCTCTCTTTTAACCAGGGATGAGCTCAGGCAGTATTTGAATTATAAAGCAAAAAATGCAATGGAAAATTCAAAAGAGGAGTTCAGGAATGATGTGATTTGGGTATAAAGGAGGCTATAAATTGGGTAAGGTGACCTGGACATTCAAATTCTTTATTCTAGCAAAGTTACAGAGGCATTTTAGATCTCTAAGAGATTCAGGCAATGGACCAGATTATCTACAAATTCCCTTTAGCACTTAGATCCTATTTTCTTGCAGCATCTTTAACTGCCTTAATAGCAACAAAATAAATGGCACCGCAGTCATCTTGAAGTTATGTGGATTTTTTTTCTTAATTCTGAAAAGAGGAAAAGTACAGTGGGAAGCAAAGTAATATCACATTCCCAGATCTTTTCATTATTCATGGATCTAAAATACTTTCAATAACTATTTAACTAAGAACTGAATGTGCTGAGCTGAAATTAATATGCTGATATGAAGAAAACAGAGAGGTTTTTAATATGGTTTAGCTTTAAAGAACCAAAATGAGGAGAGATGTTTATAATTAAATTATCTCAGAGAATATTAATAGCAAAGAACCTGAATTCTGAAAATAGCCATCTTATTAATTGTATCTTTGCTTATCCAAAAGGCTATCAACCAAGGAAACACTACTGCATTTATTTTCAAATTAGGTCTGAATTCTATAGGAGGCCAAAAGTCTTATTATTAAACTTAAGATAGAAAACAATTCAATAGAGTGAATCCACTTCGCCTATTTGACAAAATTCTCTTACAAGCTTGGTTATGACAACAAAAATTTACTGCTTATTGGCAGCTTGTGTACTTCTTATTTTAGCAACTTTTTCACTCTTTGAGCCACAGAAAAAGCAAAAAAGCCCAGAGAAAGGCATAATTTTGCTTTCTCCTTATCAAGAAACTACATAGGAAAATGTATAATATTTTACTAGTAATTAGAGTAGAATCAACTGAGATCATGAGATCAATCAATCATAAGATAATCTTCAAAACCCATTGATATTAAAAGGCAATTCAGCTCAGCTCATTCATCTTAAAAAATGCCTTGACCCTGCAGGGCTGAAGCTGCCCTAAATAGCAGGATCTATTACATAATCCATACTTAGGCTTATGTCACCATGCTGGAGGATTCTCATTTGAAGGAGATCAAAATCTCCACTATTTAGCACAGGCTTTAAGCTTTTAGCATTCATAAACAAAGGATTGCTGGACCCAACTGTCCCCAGTGTAAAACTCAAGAAATCAGATATATGGAAGTTTACAGGAATGCATATAAGCTACTAGAAAACAATCTTTTCTGAAGAGCGACAATTCTAAAATACTGAAATTTAGGCAACTAGCTTTTGCCTTACCTCTAACCAAGGATCTAAACTGCTTAAGACCCTGGTGACACAAAAAAAAAAAGAAAAAAAAATAGCATACTATCACCTCATAAATGGGAGGTGATTTAAGAAGCAAGCATAAATGTATACCAGGCAACATCCTTCAGCACCACAATGCATTTTGTGTTTGGTACTACTGTGGTTTAACCCCAGCCAGCAACCAATTACTGCACATTTGCTCATTCCTCCTGGGTGGGATGGAGGAGAGAATCAGAATAGTAAAAGTGAGAAAACTTGTGGGTTGAGATAAAGACAGTTTAATGGGTAAAGCAAAAGCCATGCACACAAGCAAAGCAAAGCATCATCCTGTGTTAGCACTGCTCTGCAGTAACAAAAACATCTCTGCATTATCAGCCCCACTTTAAAGCATAACTCTGTAACACAGTCCCATACCTGCACTAGGAAGAAAAATAACTATCCTGGCCAAAACCATCAGAGTATCTTAGATAAATCTCTGCATCTATCAATAAGATATGTGAAATAATATTTTGTCACTCATGGTATTTATGCTTGGTAATTAATGTTTGGTATTTATGTTTGAAACTTCAAGTAAATAGGGAAACTTAAAATTTTCAGGCATTTTGAGAGTTCTTTGGTTTGACTGAAGTTCACAATGTCTGAGGAGTATAGGCTGTGAATCAAGGAGAGATCTAGAAATTCCGAGTGGGTAAACCTGCCTTGCCGCTGGTCTGAGATGAAAGCCACTGTTAATAGGAGAGAGATTTTAAAGGAGGGCTGAGGGTGTAAGAGTATTATCTTATTATTTTTGGGGAAAAGGAACAAAACAAAGAGACTGGAAATTGTAGGAGAGCAGAAAAGCAAATCGAAGAATGAAAGAAAATCATGGAAGACAATGGGAGCTGCAGGATGCTCAATACCAGGTAGATAAAAATGTATTTGTACATAAAAAGATTTTGTTCCAATTCAGTTATGCAAAACATGGCTGTAAATGCTTTGGCTGAGTCTTTGGCAGCATTCCTGTTTCTGACACAAAATGTGATGCATCACTTTGAGCAAATTTGTAACATGATTTATAAAACAGTTAAAAGGTCAAAAGAAAACAAGCATGTTTAAACAACAAGGTCAGACCTATCAAAACAAGCAGGAAACCTTCAAAACTCAGTTGTGTCCAAATGAGAAAACTGTTATAAAATATCATGCTAAAAAAGGGTCAGTTTGTGAAGGGGTCAGAAGTAGTTATATCATCTACTTCAAATATTTATCAGATCCTGGAAAACTCAGAGAACTTGTGGGAACAACACAGAACCAGAGGGCATCCAGCCAACAGATCTAGAGAAATTTAGGAACCAAACATCTGAACTAGTGTCACGTAATTATCAGAAGGCAATATTCTTCTGACAATTCAAACTTCACCAAGGCTCTTGAATGCACTGGGCTACCACAACAAAAGAAGAAAAGTTCTCACATAGAGAAATAGGAGCAAATGGTTAAAAAATTTCAGTGAAGAAAGATCATTCTCTTTGTTTCCTGTAATCTCATGTTTTCATTAGCAGAAATGACTATACCAACCAGCTACTGTCCATGTATAAAATAATTGCAATTTCCAAATTCAAGATGTAATTCTATGAATCTTTGATTTTTATTATTTGAAATGTCTTTTCTCTCGTACTGGATGTGCTTAAATTTTCTCTTCATTTTTTGTGTGTGAGGTTTTTTTTGTTCGGTTGTTGGTTTTTGGTTCTTTGGGTTTGGGATTTTTTGCTACATTTGGATACTGATTATAAGCATCCATAAGTATCCATATAAGTATTTGGAAAATAAAAAAAAAAAGCAGTAAGTTCTGTATAATATTTTTTAAAAGCAGCTTGTACTTACCTGCTTTCTGACACTGTACTATCTTCTCATATAAGCTATCTGTATTTTCTACCAGAATCCTGATGGTGTGAATCATCTGTAGAGAATATAAATTAAAATATACAGAATATCAGTAAAATTAAATTTTTACTTTAAAATTTTCATCTGCAAACGATGCCTAAAACTGAACTCAAATTGATAAACTAATATTTATCATTAACATAATGAATACACTCATTTTCCTGGTCACAACGAGGCAGAGAAGTGCCCTAAACATAGCATAAAGGCATAAAAATATGATTTTGGGCTAGTATACTGAAGCAAAATGTCTTCTCCACAGTTCACTGCCTATCAAAGCAACTACAAATTATACAATCGAGCAATTCACTTTTGGTGGCGTGGGTGAGGAACCTGGATGCAATTTTCCTCTTCCTCATTCACTCCAACATTCTGGATCATGATCACTTATGACCCAGTGCATCCTTTTTTCCTAGGCTTCATTCCATGGCTTTTCCAGATTTTTCCTCTACATTTTCCTTTTTGTGGCTTGACCTGCACATATGCATAAGACAATGCTTTATGCAGGAAAACAAATCACTTGAGGCTGGTAGAGGAGGATAAGAAAAATAAATTATTGCCTTAGCTGATCTTTCTAAACAAAAAGCCTTTCAGGGAAGCCCAGCTGAATGCACAGCTACTAAGATGGAACCGTGCAGAATTTTCAGCCTAGGGTATGTATTGAGAAGCAACAACTTTGCTTCACACCTTACCCACTGAAGTCTCTGGTATCCACTCAAGCAGACAATTTTCTGTTCACTAAAACAATGACTAAACTTTTGACATGTTACTTATGTGGGTGTTCATGTGGAACTTGCTTTTCCTTAGGAGACCAGAGTTTGCTTTTATGAGGAGGAACATTCCATGATAGAGAGAAAAAAAAAGCCCAAACCTCTCTAACACTGCTCCTCAGAGAAAAATTACTGTAAGAGGCATGACTTCCTCACATATATTAGAAGGAACCTTCCCCAGCTGAATGACATTGAGGCTGTTTTTCTGAACATTGCTCCAAGTAAAGCAGAAATCAATTTTGAGAAGCAGGCAAGCAAGTCTCAGATTTTTGATCATGACAAATGTGCAAGTGAGGAGGAAAAACACCTGCACAGACAAACTACTCTACAGGCTTCTATAACTGTCAGCTGCACAAAAATCTGGTTTAAACAAATGACAAAGCATTTAAAAATAATTCTAGTTCTATTTCTATTATTTCAGTTTGAACCAATAAAGCAAATTATGCAAACCCTGAAATTTTTAGTTCATGCCACATGCAAAAAGCATGTGAATAAGCAACTTCACAGTATAAGTGGAGGTCATCATACTGGATAATTTAATTTAATTCTCACATCCCAATTAATCTCCATTTAAAGTACCTGCTTAGCCTCATTAATATTACATCAGTTATCGGGGTTGTTTTAAATAAAAGTAAATTATAATATATGAAGAAAAAATAGCTTGATCAGGTTGCTAAGCTGCAAGTGAAAAACTCTACCTCATTTTTTAACTGGATTGTTCTTTGAATATAAATATCAATTTTCACTCAAGCAAAAACTACCTATAAATAGAACTATGCTGATTACTATTTAAGCGTAACAAATTGAAGACAATTTAAATAAGAGAATATTATATTTCACCCACATAGGGAGCACTGCAAACTAACTATTCCTGCTTGGTCAAGGAGAAAGCCCCCTTTCACTGTCTTTCATTACTATTCAGTCTCTAAGACAGAATTCACAAATTGAAGTAAGATCACTATAAATTTGCTTGACAGGCAAGGATTTACCTGTTTCAATATGTATGTCACATAACACATTTGTTTCTGCAATGAACTTACACGGAGAGAACCAAAACACAGCTGATGTCAGCTGTATACTTCCAATAGCTGGTGCTATTTTGTTAACTAGCTGAAAGAAAACTGTAAAGCAGGTTTTTCTGAACAGAAAATCACCTTGAAAAATGAAATGCTGAGCATTTCTGGGATGCTAATACACAATAATAAGGACTAGAGAGGAATTCTCTATCCATGAGTCCTTTCACCTGAGCACTGTTTTGACTGGAGTTCATAAAAAAAAGAGAACTGTGCTGCCTGATCAAGGTATTTGTTTTGAAGGAATTGTAAGAAATATTACAACTGCCTACTCTGTTTTCCTGACTCCATGTGTGCAATAACATAATTTCTAAGTAATCTCAGCTAGGTCCTATTCCAGACAGAACACATCTATCTGCTCTGCTTCCTTCATATGTACTACATGAACACCAGATAAATTAGAAGCAGTGGAGAACAAGTTTCAGCTGATTAGAAAACTTACTCTGAGACACTGCACTGATTTTCAGAAACAAGAGGATTCTAAGATGAATAAAAATGCTTACACTACTGCTTTTTTTGCTTATTTTCTGTATTGACAAAACAAGAATGTTTTACTAGTTCTGCAGATGAAAGGAAAAGAAACTAATCACTGTTTTAGTTCTCTTTCATCATGGTCAGGCTAACCCTGAAGAATTCATAATAACATGCCAATTTCATGTTTCACAGTTACAGTATGGAAAGCTGCTAAATACCCTCAGATCAAAAGGAATGTCCTCTTTGCAACTTCTGAAGAAATATGGCAATGCTTTTCATGTGGTAGTAATAATTCTAATATCCACTTTTATATTATCAAGACCAGTAAAAGTTACTTTCATTATCTTTGGTCTCTAAAATATATACAAAGCTGTATTTAAGATTAACAGCACTGCAGAGCAGAACTGGCTGAGCTAGCAATAATTCAGGAGTTGACTGCTACTACCATTCAATCAGTGTTATGGAACACCCCAATTTTCCAATGTCCTTCCCTAAGAAAATAATGGAGCAGTATGCTGTGTGCGTGAGTAGGTGTCACCTTCCAGTTGTGCTTGATTAATAAAGTATTAGTTCATTATAATTTTATTCTTACATTGCTCTTCACCACACAGTCACTTTTAGTATGTATTCAGCTATTACTCTTACAGAGTGTTTGAACATATGAATTCTTTCTAGTGTTCAAGCCAAAATTATAACCTCATGAAAACGCTCATGTAGACATTCACAGAGACTGAAAGACTTTTACCAGACACAGCATATGGAACAACTATGTATAAATGGCTGTATTTAAACAGAAAATTAGTCTAATCCAAATGATACTGGTATGTATATGTGTGATTGATATAAAATTGAAATAGAAAATGATGAGAAAGCAGGAGCTTCAGTGTGAAAAACAGGATGTCTGCAACAGAGTAAGACATGGAAATCTCAAGGCAAATTGGTGGTAGAAATTGAGGAGAAAGACCAGGTAGAATCTGCTCTACACTAAACTAGTCTATATTGAACAAGCCAATCAATAAGCAGGTATTTTCTATCCACATTCAACTTCGAGAATATTGCCAGTGACAAATCTGGAAAGAGAAATGGAAACAAATGTAAAGGGAACAACCAGATGATTACCATCTGATCATTAAAAATGTATTGTAAATTGCCCATACATATTCAAGAAAAGAACACATTACATGAAGTTTAGCACACTATATTTTCTAGCAAGCCTTTTACAACACTGATTCACATTTCTAACCTATGTCATTTTTTTTTCTGGAAGCAAAGACTCAAAATATCCAAAAATGTATTTTAAATCTAGAACTTAATAGATATAATGCTGAAGTTGCTTCAACTCTCCTTTCAGTTCCCACTCTACCACCACATCCCAATCTTAGAATGACCTGAATTTCGCAGGTACTCATTACAGACTGGACTATCCTACTTTTTTTGTTGGTCAGTGGAAAATGGGAAATACAGAATGGTATGCTTTATGTGCCTTGAAGTCATCACAATTTTACAGAGGCCAGGCTGACAATTTGATCTATTGGTTAGATTCTTCAAGCTCTATTGCTTAAATCATGCAAGCATTTTACCTATCTTTCTAATGAATCAACAAATGTCAATAAATATATTTTAAATTAAATTATTATTATTAAGAAATAAAAACTAAATTATTAGTCTAGAATTTCAATGAGGATTGGAGACCTGAATTATTATACATATTGTTCCTACCTTAAAAAGCCAATGATGGTTAGAAATCACAATTGTTGCTTCAGACTGATGGAACTGCATTTCTAATAGTTCATCACTTAAGTGATGCTGTTCTTACAAACCAAATTAAAAACTCATGTACTGAATAAAATCTATCCTCCTTCTCAGCAAAGCAGAACCTTCTCATTAAGATGGTTATTTAAAATTAAATATATAAATGTCTAGACTACCCTTTTAAATAATTTTTAATCTTTCAAAGTCTGTTGTCTGATTTGTTGTTTTATGAAAGAGTTAAGTGCTATGAACTCACACCCTGTAGATCAATGCAAGTGCTCACATGTGTGTACACATGCATGTATTTGAAACCATTTTATTTAATTTCAGCTGAATTTGAACAAGATCTATTTCTATTAGGCTCACACAGACAGGTCTTCTGGTAGAAGATAAAACATTCTGTTTATGCCCTCAGTTTGTGGAAAATATGTAACTGAACTCAACAGTAAATATTTTAAATATCACATTTAACATAGGCCTTGGGAAATAAATCTTTCAAAAACCCTAGGATTTATCCAATCCTCTGCATGTAGAACTGGTTGGTAGCACACAGGGAGATATCAGCTGCATTTTAAAATTGAAAAATCAACCAATTATAAACTGTATCTGGCTGATGAAATTCAGTGAGAGAAAACACCTTCACTGACAGAATTGCAACACCAAGGATGAACATTATTTTTAGCAAGAAAAGCACACCACACATTCAAATTTCAAAATCCGTAAATGTGTTGCCAATACTGTTAGACCTACATTCCACCAGCAAAACTGAAACCATACTTACAGTAGGTATAAATCAAATCTTCATTAAAATGGCACTCACATTCTACTTTCATCCAAACCTCTGCATATTAGATATATTTCTGAAATCACAATCTACAGAAACTATATTTCTAATAAATGTATGTATCTTTAGTATTCAGAAGCCAAACTGGAGCTCTTAACAGCAGTAATAAACATGTAATTTGCATTTTCCAGACATTTCATTAAGCCCAGGATGGTACAAATAGCACCAATAGCAAAGAGCACTTCACAAAACTAGGAAACCAAAAAGAGGACATCCCAAACTGCTAGTAGCATCTGCACCACTTCAGAAGATGTGTTACACAGTGAAGATCAGAAGCTGCTACCGTTGCCCCAAGGAGTAACTGCAAGGAAAGGAACTCTGGTAGGGACTCCTTTTTAACTCTTTGCCTTCAAGAACCATTATAGGTACCAGGAACTCAAACAAAACATGGTCATCTCTAATTGAATGTCTGCATAAATTGTATCCAAGCAGTCCAGCATTCAGTGTCAGTGCACCAGAAGGCATCTTTGTTACGGCACTGGAACAAGCAGAAGAAGTATTCTCAGTCCTTTCAGTGGCAACTGCCATGGTCAGCTTGCTCTGCAGCTGCATAAGGAGTTGTTTTAAACTGTATGTGCTGCCTTTTATTTTCCACTGGAGAAGAATGGTGCTATAGCAAATAAGAAAGGAAACTACTGTAAAATCAGACTGCAAACCTCACAACTCAAATTACTTGTTCTAACAGTGTGGTCACCACACTGAAAGAATTCTGAAACATCCAACTTCTAATAGGACCACCATAAACAACACAATCAACTTCTAACAAGAAGAAAACATCCAAAGCTTTCCTCTGCTCTGCCAAGACTATCACCTTCTTGTAGAAGGGGACAGGTTGGCTAAGCCTGATTTCCCTTTTGTAAACCCATGCTGAGTTTTTCCAATCTCTTTCTTGTGAGGCCACAGCTGGAGCATTCATCCCATGGTTTTCCATTACAATAAATATATAAACTACTGTGCAGCACAAAGCCACAGAGATTTAAAGAACTGGAGCATCTTTTATATGAGAGGCTAAGAGAGCTGGGACTGGTCAGCCTGAAGCAGAGAAGGCACAGGGGGAGTCTTGGGTGGTCAAACACTGGAAGAGGTTTCTCAGATTGACTGTGAAGTCTCCGCTCTTGGTGATATTAAACAGCAACTAGACACAGCCCTGGGCAACCTTCTCTGTCTGATCCTGCTTTTAGCAAGAGGCTGGGATTAGATGATCTCCAGAGGTTCCTTCCAACTTAAATGACTCTATGTGAAAAAGAATTTTAGTAAAGTTGACATCTCCAGTCAAATGAAGCTGTCTGGCTCACGACAACAATCAATAATAACTTCATTACAGATAAAAATCTGGTGTGGTTTAGCATAGAAAGTTCAAAGCTCTATAAACAAAAGCTGATCTTTCTCTTATCCAAATACAATCCAAAGTACCAACGTAACAAAATTAAGCTCCTAACTGCTACTTCTCTGTATACAGAGGACTCATCATATCAAACCAAATTTCTTCCAAAGCAGTAAGTTTTTTAGCAAATTTCTCGTCTAAATTAGAAAATATTTCTTCAACTATGCCAGAAAATAAGTTTAGCACAGAGTCACTGAAGTTAGAAGGGACCTCAGGAGGTCATCTGGTCCAAATCCCCTTGCTCATGCAGAGCCACTTAACAAGGCTGGCTGCCCAGGGCCATGTCCAGATGGCTTTTGAGTATCTCCACAGCTGGAGACTCCACAATCTCTCTGGGCAACCTGTTCCCATGTTCAGTCAACCTTGCAGTCAAAAAGTGTTACCTGATATTCTGACAGAGTCTCCTCTTTTTATTTTCATGCCTTTTCTCCTGTCACCAATGAAAACAGCCCACCTCTGACCTCTTTGCACCTCTCCTCAAGCATTTATATACATTGATGACATCCCCTTCAGCCTTCTTTTCTCCAGACTAAACACTCCCAGCTCTCTCAGCCTTTCTGGAGGAGAGATGCTCCAACACCTTAGTGGCCCTTTGTTTGACTCTTCAGCACATCCATGCCTCCCTTGGGGAACCCAGGACCAGACACAGCACTGCAGGTGTGGCCTCAGCAGCACTGAAGAGAGGGCAAGGATCACCTCCCTCAAGCACAACTTGTGTTATGATATAATCAAGTATTATGTTTCTGTTTAGACTTTGAACCACTGTGCTCTTCCCTCCCCCCCCAAAAAATGCAGATGAAATTTCCATTATGCTTACTGAATTCACTGGCTCGTGACGACAAAAATATAATGCTGTATGTAACAGTGGCAGTTTATCCATTTAAGTGGAAAAAACATGGGAACAGACTCATGGTTTAACTTTTTCAGCCTACCGTTCCTCTCTCAACTATTTTTGAAATGTTTTATATTCTATAAAACACATACATGGAAAATGTTTTTCCTTCTTAAGAAAGAAGCAAGAAAAGATTATGCCATAATACACTGGAGGATCAAAAGATATAAAATCCACTTACCAAAACTAATTCTTGCAGGCCTGAGAAAATATAGGACATAATCTCTTCTTACTTCTGCAGTATCCCAAAATTAATTAATTTCCCCCAGTTCAAGAAAATTTACCAAAGGAATGACTGGTCCACAATTCTCCATTAAAGAGACTTCTATTTGTTCTAAATTTCTCATGAGTCAGGTATATGAGAAAGACTAGGCTGAAGACAGAGCAAATATAATAATCAGCAGCTCTCTTCCAAACTATGCACCCGAGGACAATAAACACTTTTAAATCCAACAGTCTCTTCTTTTCACTTTCCAGATAATCTGGTTGTTGTAGCAAAATTATTTTCATAATTTTAGAACTAAAGCTGATAGAATGAAAAACCATGTCAAAAGTGGACAATAAGTAAGGACATGTACATGCAATGGAAACAGCCTCTATCTGTATAAGAAGCAAAAACCTATCATCTGTGTGAAAAAATTAATAGGTAGTTAATAGGTTATTTCTGAAATGAGAACTATCAGTAGTGGTTCTAATAGCCACATTTTTTTTCACACAGATGGTATCTAAAAGACAAACACTAAATTTAAAATTTATTGAGAAAGAGAACTGGTATTGGAAATATGGAATACATATGAGAAGTTGCTATGCATCTGACCTGTTTTTATGCTCTTCCATAAACATTTCATTGGACTACATTAAGACAGGACAGAAAGCTACATGATCTCCTCTTCCTAAGTAGCCATATTATTTTATGCTCTTATGAATACTGTGAGTCAGCCATTAGGCATAATGGGATTAGGGAGAGGATACAAAAAGCTTCACTGTTCATGCTCTCAACAAGAAATGCAGAAATCTTGACTTCACAGAAGCATTAAATTGTCATTATCAGAGCTTTTCAATCAATGCAAAACAGCTCATCCTTTACAACATTTGGCAGGGGAGTCTTGAGTATCCAAAATTAGACATTTGCTTTGTGGACTGAAAAAGCCCAGCATAAGCTAAGGTTATCATCTGCAGCTCTGTTTTTGGACGCATAATTACAACCTTCATGTTGTAATTAAAACAGGAAAATAAAAAATTATAATAAGCAGCACAACTCTGTCTGAAGAAACTGTCCATGCTATTCACTCTATTTTCCATGAATGCTTTGTTTTCAGTTTTTGTGACAGACTAACAGCTACACAATCAGTAACTATTTCAATGCATCAAAAACCAGGATCTACAATTACTATAATTTATTAAACATGGCAAAAACCATTACCTGAGCTATTTGCAATATTAAATTGCAATGAATTATGTATGTTTTCCCTTAGATCTCCAACCACCAAACTATATCCATTTATTTCTTAAATGAAGACATTTCTGTTCTGCAGAGACTGATAATGAAAGTAAGCAATACTGTAGAAAGCCAGAGGCAATCATGGAAACAGTGAGACACTGTGTGTTATCACAATTTAAATACTGCATTTGTGTTGCCAACTCTGAAATTTACTGTTTTAACACTTGTTATAACAATCTACCACTAAGATTGAGAAAGTTGTTGAAAGTCTAAGCAGCTACATGTCTCACACCTTGATGATCTTTGCAAATCTGGGGGCAGCATTAATTCATACAGCTTCCAGAGTGCTTAGCTACTTTAGCTAGATCAAAGTTGCAGGAGCTATACCTACTATCCCTAATCCACTTACTGGAAAAACACACCCTTAATGCAAAAATCAACACAAGCAACTGTCTTTAAAAGTTCTTTTCCTGCTGGAGCACCAGGTTAAGTTTAACATTCACTTTAGCTATCTCGAAAAGATCTAATAACTTTATAAGTCTAAAAATTTCATGGTAACTTTATTTTAATATGAGCACTTGAAAGGAAACTTTGTCAGATGCTCTGGAAATCTAACGAAACTGATCTGTTGTGTCTATATGCTTTTTGACATCAAAGAACTCCAAGGGATTAATGAGCCCTTCGTTTTATAAAAGCAGTATTGACTCTTCCCCAACATGACACATTTCTCCATGTTTCCTCTAATTTTCTTCTTCAAAACAGTTTCTACCCATTTTCACAGTACAGATGTCAGCCTGTCTGATCTGTAATTTCATCATCTTCCCTGTAAATCTCTTAAAACACTGGTACCACACTCACAACTTTGGTAGTCAGTTTCAAGGTGAGAGAATACACACAACAATTAGCAGTTTCGACACATCAACTCTAGAGATCTTTCAGAACTCTTAAATGAGAATCTCCTCTTTCTGGTGTATTATTTTCCCGGTTTTTTGCCTTTCCTATGTAACATCTTTTGTCAGCATTTCACTTACAGATGAATTCTCCAATCAGTCTTTCATAAAGAAGCTTTTCATGTGAAACCACAGTCTCTACAGGTATATGGATGCAAAAACTAATTAAGTATTGCAGCTTTGCCTCTTTAGCTGGGGCTTTCTTTTAGCATTGACCAGCTAGTGATCTTACATAATCTTTAACTGACTTCTGTTTCTGCTTTTTCAGAAAAGAGGTTACCGTTATTTTTAAGACTGTGCAGATAGTTTTTTTAACTCTTCACAGTCAGTTTTCTTCAATTTCTTATTTAATCATTGCAGGGTTAAATATGGATCCTGTCTTCCCCATCTGCACACAACTTCAGCTATTTGGAATACACCTTTTCACCATTTTGCTCTCCCCAAGTGTTTTTTGAGAAGTGGCACATACTTACTTCAAACTCCCCAGATAGTATCTTTAGTGTCTGTTCTTTTCATTATTTCTTTTATCTTTTTGTTTTGTTTTATGTAGTTATGCTCTCAAGTACAAAAGCAAGGAATAATAGCTTTACAACCTTCTGTGTGAAGCATTAAGTTCTCTTCTTCATACGCAAAATAATGCTAAGGGGTAAATTGTAACATGAGGCACCCATGGAGCTTGACTTCAAAGTCAAGGGCTCAAGAACAACGTGCTCAGAACACAGCTTTTATGGTCTATGCCAGTCACATACTCCTCAGGAAAGGTACTGCATGGACAAATCTGAATTTTCTTCAAGTGCACAATTCAAGTGGTGAGCAGATGTTATCGTGTGATTTAAAACCATGTGAGATCCAAAGATTGAGTTCTGCTATAGGAGATTTGTTGACATTGAACTCAGCCTCCTCTGACACAATCAGAAACTGAATATTTAGGCCTGTGCACAAGTTGAAGCAGCATATTCACCCAGTTTAAGGGGCGAATTACCAGCACTGGACCCAGTATTTTTTGGGTGCCCCAGAGGTTTGCAACCTGAAAGGGTAATTTGGGGAATGAAGGCTTCTCAGCTGAATAACTCTGACACAGTAGTTGTGTCACATTAGGACGAGTTGAAACAGAGAAGTCTTGCTCTGCTTGTTCTCTCAAGACACAAATCTATAATCACAGCATGATGACTGTAATCCTCCTTACCGTATTTGCACAGTAATCATAACCAAGGACCTACACCAACAACAGGCAGCTAATACAGATTTTAGGAGCTAAGTGTAACTCAAAACAGATCTGCTAATCACTCTTTCTTAGGCCCTGTGAAGGAGGCAGTGGACATACCCTTGGCCTCCTTCAGAATTATGAGGTTCAATCCAGCATGCCCAATAAAGAAATGCTCCACTCAATTAATCTATATTAATATCAAGATGAGTTTTAAAAGTGAAGAATATTTAAGATTTTGAGATGTAGCTGAAGTATGAGAGGACTGCTAACATTTTGCCAAAACAATCAGTCCTTTTCAGATAGGCTTTTAATAAGCCTAAGTATCAGTCCATTCTGTAACTCTACCAGATACAGTGTCAAACTATCTGCTTTCCAATGGGAGGGAGACGTTCAAGTTCAAAATATAGTTTATGTCATTATTTAGTTTATGTCATTGCTGAAATTTCCAACTCTGTAACATGAAGTTAACTTCTACATAATTGTACCTGCAATCTGCTGTACTGAGTCAGTAGCTGGAAAGAGCCAAAAATAAGGTAACTGAATTTAAGCTTTCTACAGCACTGTTCATCCCCCATGATATGCTGTGTTTCAATTTAATAGCGTCACTCTATTTTAATACCTCTCATTTTCATTATCTCACAACCCCCACCACCAATAAGCAGAGACCTGCTTTCAAGTCCATCCCTAGGGTGCATATACAAAATCTATTAATCTTGTTTGATTTCATTTAAATCAAATACAGACCTATACCGCATTTTGTAGACATTCTAAATTACAAAATCACCTCAAAATTTAAAAACAAAAATTTAAACCACCCCCAGAAACTGAAAAAAAATATATATATGGAACTAGCAGCATTACCTAATTAAGATTTAATAACATCCTAATTACTGTAGAAGCACTACTTATTTTTTGCGCAGGTACAGTTATCTGCCTGTTCCATGTTGGTTTTTCTCTTAGAAGTAAATGCCTGCTTCCAAAGCTCAGGAAACCTGATCCTCAGCAGATTGGACACGTCATCCTCCACTAAGGGCAAACAGAGACACTCAAGTTCTCAACAGTATGTGGCTTTATTTGTATGGTCCTCTAGCATCTCTTTGCAGTGCTGTTATACTCATCACTGAATAATGCTGCAGACTTAGCGTGAGATAATTCATTTTTTTCTCTTGCCATAGTATAAATTTTAAGGTTTACTTACTGTTTATCTTAAAGGTTATAAGACATTAAAAAAAAACATGCAATGTTGTGGAAGAGGCACTTGCCTTAACTCCAAGCTTCAGTCTGCAGCACTGATCAGTGATGGGTGTGATGACACCAACAGAGTGCATGCTGAAGTATCACATAAAGGAAGCTGAAGTTCATGAACAAGAGGGAAAAATAAAACATTGTTAAACAGTGAAAAGATGGTAGGGTGAAAAACACTCAGGAGCATGGAGAAGATAAAGAAAAATACACACCTTAGACTTCTGCCGTTCTCAAAAATTCCTAGCTGTTTTTGATATATATTATCCTGAAAAGATACTGCAGTTTCTATAACATAGATGGGAGGGTTTTTAACCCATGACTAATGTTGATCACTTAACAGCTCCTCCATTAATATAGCAGTGAATGCAGACCATTTAAGAAAGCAATATGTGCTATTCGTTTAAAGATAAAAACCCCAAGTATCTACTGATACACTATTTTATTGCCATTTACCTCATTGTTTCTTTAAAAAAAAAACATGCTACACTGAAGATACTCTTTCCTTTCCATGTGACCCTGCAGTATTGCACCTATTTGCAATTATTTCAAGGTGGACTGACTGTCCTGCTGTTAAGATCTTGCATCCTTTCTCACTTGACAGAGCAACGAGTCCTTCAAGCACTCCCAATGTAAACAAACTCTGAATAATTAAAATCTTGAATATTACTTTCTATGTTTATTATAATTTTATAGAAAAGAGAGTATTTCTGGCAAGTAAGAATCCCTTCATTAGCTAAAAATACCAAAAACCTGAAACAATCACTCCTTGAGAACGTCATTACACGAGTCACATCGAGAGGACACAGCCTATGCATTCATTTATGATATCAGTCAAGGTTTGTTTCATGAACATTGAACTCTTATCTTTGGTATCCACATGATTTCATACAGTAGTGGAAGCACACAGTTACATAATTCTGACCTGCATTGAGGCCCTAAGCCAGCAGAAAGTAAGACAAGTAGGTAATCATTACTTTGACAGTACATCTAACCTTTCTCAATTTAGGATAAAGAACTCTCATTATTAAGTAGAATTTTACACCCACGTATTAATTAATCATGACAAAAATATCCCTAAGTCAAAACTAATGGGGTAAGATTTGTCATTTGAGGACTCATTATATTAATATACACCAAAATCATACAACCCCCCCCCCAAAATCTATAAAACTATCAGACTCTAAACATCTGCCATTATAGCAAATACCAATATATGAACTAAAACAGTGCCACATTTCTTCTTCTCTCTTTGAGAAAGGGTGATACAGATGTCTCCCACTGTTTCACAATGTGCTTTCAGAAATAAGAGCATGGGAATATGTCTCCTATGTCTGACTTCATTTTCCAGCATACCATACAGATTTTAATTGCCTAAAATCTTCTGTCAAACTGAACTGAGTATTGGCAAAGCCCAAATGTCACAAATTGAAATGCATCTCATTATTTTAACTTATAACTTTTGTTTGATTAAAATAACCTTAAATTTACTTATCTTCAATACCATTTAGAGCTAGAAGCACTATCATACTCTTTGTTTGATATTGAGTATTTATATTTTAGGGACAAGAAGATGGAAAAATCCTTTTTTTGCCAGTAAAAAAATCTTCTATTTTTTAAAGGTACAAGTATAGATTTCTCAAGTACAGAAATATTCAAATCATGTATGGAGTATAAGATATGTGTGGGGAAAAACATATGTGAGAGACAGAGAGCAAACCAAACTTAGATTGCAAAGATTTCTGGAGTCACGAGTCACCTTTGTCTAAGCAATATTCAAACAAAAAATTTATTCCAGATTTAGAACTAAGATTTTAAGTACCTAGAATACCTTAATAACTAACAAGCAGCATCTCCACATCAGAACAAACTGCAGGTAGAGACATCTCCATCAAGAAAACAGAACGTCTTTATGTGCTGCAGCTGTAATCCCAACAGTCAAGCTCGTTTACATCCTAATTATAGTGATATCCTGTAAGCCACCACTAAGAGGATACTCACTATCTTCTTGTAGCTGTGCTATCATTCCAACCAGATTTCGTTGTATTTATGGCACCACTGAACTGCAGAAACTCTGCCTAAATTTCTAATTATCCATGAGTGCTTTTTTTACTTTGGTATAGCATAATTCTAAATCTACTTTTTCTTTAGAAGCAGTTTACATATAAAACTGGGCTACTGGTTAATTTTTCTCCATTTTCTTTTCTGGAAAGTGACTTGATGCTGCCAGGTGAGTTTTCTCATTTTAGCACACAGAATTGTTGCAAAATTATCATCATGTGAAAGAGAGCATTAAATAAATGAATAAATAATCAATTACACTCTGCCATATTACTTTAGTGGAAGTAAGGAGGACATTTCAAATCACACTGTTCTGGATCTTTTTTCCACATTTCAAATTAATGCAAAGCAGATGTAAATAAGTATTTATTGGTGTATTAGTTCTTCCTTCCTTTTTTCTTGCAACATGTTTCATTTCCATCTCTAAAGACACAATTTATCTATTTACTGAAACATAATGTCTGAAGTTAACATTACAGCTGCTCATGTGTAAAAATGGCTAATCGAATTACATCTGTAAGAAAGATAGAGAAAAGGAAAATAAAAGAGCATGTGTAGAATTGTACACATCAAGATGCTTATAAAACTACAATACCTAAAAGCAGTGCCTGACATTTTTAGTTTCAGACTACAGACAAAATCAATACATCCTCTTCTTCACATTAAATCCTCTTGGTTATAACCATTTTACCTTCTGAAATGTACAAACACATGTTTGCATGCAGTATATTAATAATCTCTATGTTTTACTCTGTATGAAAACACTACCAGCTGCAGTGCATTCATGGGAATAACCTTCAAGCACAAGTAGTGAAGCATGGAATAGGAAGTCACAGGTTAAAATTACTTTTAAAGTAGGCATGGTACAGTACATTACATATATATTTAAAAGCTCTTTCAAACAGACAATATAAGACAAGCACAAAAAACTACTCACCATTTCATATGCTGTTACAATCTTTTTCAAGACCTCTGGAACAATCCCTTGGAGCTCCATAGTTGGATACTGATCACTGAGATTCACTACTACCAAGGGTGTATTATCAGGCCCAACCAAGTGCATAGACACTGCCAAAATGCACTGCATAAGATTTGCTACAGGAGAGAGGCCACATAATTCTTTGAATGAAACTACTGCATTCTGCAAAAAGGAAAGAAAGAGTTTCCTTTACAGTTAAATATGAAATTTAAAGTCTTGTTATTTCAGGATAAAATACTTTACTGTTATACTATAATGTTAAGCTACAATTACCAGCTTTTCCCTGAAGAACTGACATTTTTGAAACCAATCAATATTACACATATATTTTACAAAAATGTTAAAAATTCAAGGAACATAGTAAATGCCATAGAAAAAAAATCTATTTAGAACAAGTATATCTCCTCTCTACCATGGTTAAAATTAACTAAGGAAATAAAGAGATTCTAAAACATAGCAGTTATATATTTTGAAAAATTTTAAGACATTTTTTAAATGCCATCAAGAGAAAAAAATTAGATGCTGAATATGCCAAATGAGCAAAATGAAGTAGAAGAAGGACTTCAGCACATTTGTAACTTTAAACATACCTGACCTGCAATCGAGACGTGCTGTGGATCTGCAGGTTCCCATTTGGTGTGATTCACAAACCCAGCACTCCACTATTGATGTATTCCTATCATAGAGTCACACTTCAGTGAAATTTTTAAGGTGCTTCAGCTTAAATATTGACTCTTGTACCCTTCCCTAAGATTTCTTACAGTCATATTTTATATCCAGTACAGTAGAATATAAAGCTGTAAGTTTAAACTCAAAGAAAGCTTACAGCTTGGAAATACACTGTAACTCCGAGTAGCCACTGACATTCCATGATGGGAATAATGTCAACACTGTACAGAATTTAGGATTTTTGTACCAATTGGGAACTGGTGATCTATGGCAGGTCTGGAGTTTGTGTTCCTGTAGGAAATAAAAACAAAAATATGGTATATTTAAGTAACAAATGTGCTCAGTGCTCCTTTCTCTCATGTTGTACCCAGGCAGAGTACCTGGTACAAATTTTCTTTTTAATCCAAATAACTTTCCATCTTGCTGGCATGGTAAGACTCATTTGTGGACATGTCTCCTAGAAAGATATAATGCCAACCTTAACTCAAACAGCAATCAAATGTGAAATATTTTGCTGTCCATTTATCAGACAAAATATACCAAAGCAGACTTACAAATATGTATGTACAGCATAGTCACGCAAAATTATGTGAACACTAAGTTGCACCTACCCAGTCACTTAGAGTGTACTTTTAGCAAATGTCCAGAAAACAGAAACTTCTTTTATCAACTGATGTACACTTCAATGACACAATAATTACACAGCTCAAGAGACAAGACATTGGGAAGTCCATTCCAACAGAGAGAGATATGTACCATGGATAAGCCATTTTACAGAGAGGTTAATGAGGATCCAGGGATTGTATATATTCAGTAATGACAGGCAGGACAGGACTAATACTAAAATACTAATACTAATATTAATACTAATACTAATACAGGACTACTACTTTAACTCTGCCTTTCGACTTCCAACTCTATAGTCAGAGACTATTCCTCATACTGTTAAGTAACTTAAACATGTAACATCACATCCAGGTCAATCACCCATATTATACTTTATCAGTGATTAATATGCAACAAGTTATGACATCAGATTTTGTCATGGTAATATAGGAACAAAAGAAACAAAAAAGGCTATTCTTATACGGATTTAGAGAAACTGTTAAACTTGCTGCTGTGCATTTCCTTTTTTCCTCTTATTCCATCTTATATTTAAAAAAATCAAACTAACCAACTTTGTCCTTTATAATCTGGCTTCTGAGGATATTATGAGGATATAATGGTCATAAAAATAACTACAATTTATGACACAAAATGTCAGTAATATAGAAATTAAACAATTTCACATTCCCTGACATAAACTGATACTTATTTTAATTGAGTGATTTGTTTGCTTTTATTATCTGTAGTTTTATTATCTGTTAGTTACAGAGTTTAAATGGTTCACATTATATAATCTGTTAGCAAAGTTAAGAAAAACTAATCTTCCCTCGTGTGCCTAAAATATCTTCTCAATAGCAGTTTGAGATAATGATAAATTTAGTTGATAGCACATCTTTCAAACTGACAGAATAAAATATATAAAATACTTTTTAATATTTCATTCAAAGAAACCCCACTGTAGAGTCTGTTCTCAATTATATAATTATACTGTGCATTCTGCAGCATGCACATTCATGAGTTTAATGTAGCTACACAAAATTTTATGTTTGCACTGCTTCCTCAGTTCTTTCTTGAAAAATGTCTTAAAAGTATTCTTCATATGACAGAATTCTTGCCTTCAGTAGGTTAGCTACAGGTAACGTTCATTTTACATGCAGCCTGTGATTTGAAACATTTATGAGTCATAGTATCATTCTTGTATTTTTTTAATTATCTTTTGAAAGAGCAAATTTATATACCAAGTGGAATGGGAGAGCTGCATAATGATGTACTAATTTCTCCTTTCATATAAAATTAGCTTTAAAATTGTATTACTATTAGAATCTATTTAATATAAGATTATTCATGAAGAAAATTTATATACACTGATGTGCCTTTAAAATCCAGAATCAGGTTTCAGACATTTCGTTTAATCTCTTTTTTCTCAGCACTGTATAACACCAAGAGGATAAGATAGGTCAGTCCATTTGAAATGACAATTCTTAATTTTGTTGATCATTGCTAGTATTCCATCAGAAATTCATAAATAATTAAAAGTTTTACTAAATGGAATGTAACTTTAAAACTCAATTTTAATACATTTCTAAAAGGGTTCTTTACCTGGAATCTCCAAGTAACACATTTTTTGAAGTGAGATCTCTTGGCTTCCACAAAACAAAGAACCTCAGACTGCACTTTTTCCCTAAATTCAATGTGTTTACTAACATGACATTTAAAGTAGGACAACATCCTCTAGAAGATGCCTTCTAATACCTTTGTGCTAATGCCATGTATTTCTAACATAACTAGGAAGAATCATGAAAAGCAAATGGATCTTTCTTGAAAGCACTGCATTCTATTTGGAACTAGAGGAAAAACATAACTTTAGTGAAATTATGCTAAACATTCCTAGACGTACAAGTAAGGTCTCTGATAAACACTAAAGTCTCCCTTTTCTATCTCTTGTATATTCTTCCCACATTTATATCTAATTTTTTAAAACTAAAATATTGCCATACTTTCTTTTAGTGTATTTCGAATATGCCTTCAAAGACATAGGAAGCATCAATAGGGTTGAGTTCTAACACTGGAGTCATATTTCCATTTTGACATTCAACAAAATACACGTGTGCATTCAAGGTTGCATCAGTAGACAGCTCACTTAAACGACTGCTCTGACATGATCCATTCTTAGAGCCTCTCAGAATTAAATTCAAATAGTTCAACATACAAACATACACTTAAAAAAGCATGTATTCCATATGCATCACAGTACAAAGGTACACATATGAACCAAGAAATTGATTACAAGACTGTACCTGCATATTTTCTCTCAAATCCGTAGCATCCCGAATAGGTTGGAGGGCATTCTTGAATACTTCATCTATTGTTTTAATCCATAATGTTCTCAAAGAAGCATATTCCCTTGATTTCTTGCCCTTCCTCACAGAGAGGCCCCTCTTATGAGGTTTCCCACCACCCCTTCGATTAGTAATGGCCACATGCACAAACAAGGAAGCATGAGCTAAACTTTCACCAGTCAATGACTGCAGAGGAACGTGCCGATAGCCAGTCTGGAGACACTCAAAGGGAATAGTATATTGCCCGATAAACTCGTCCCCAATGTAATCATCATCCAGGACTACAAAACGCACCATAGCTAGCTCTGGCAAATTTATTTGAAATTCAAAGCTTTCATCAAAAATTGGATTATCCCCGTTCTGATGCATTGTTTTCGTCCTTTGCTCAGCACAGTCAGCAGGGATTCCATGTATTTCAACATAGACATAAGGATCCACAACGTCACCTTTGGCACCTGATCCTTTGGGTTTAGGGAAGTTTTGCCCACTAATGATTTTAATATGAAGCAGCTGAGGCGAAACTCCAGGCACAGTGTCTTTTGTATTCGCACTAAAGAAGGAAACCTCTTCTCTCATGATAGCAGGACGAAGGACATAGCCACAGTTCCCATTTTGTCGAAACCAACCGATATTAAGGTCCATCATCAAGCCAGGCGTTTGAAAGTTCATTGCTACTATCTGACAACCACATTTCCAAAAGTCCTGGGGATTCATATTACTAGAGTCAATCCTCATAGGACTGGGGAAAACCCTCGCAAGAAAACGTTTGTTATAATTTACAAAGTCTCCTGGGTTTTCGTTGGCATATTTGCTAGCAAGCACTTCATTAAAAGAGCACACTTCCCAGTACTTCTGGAGCTGAAATGAAACTTGAAACTCTTTAAACTGAACTGATTTACATATGCTTACCAACTCAGAGAGATCTTTGCAGAGCTGGAATCGTTTCCCTGTCATTGAGTTTTGCTGTTCTACCCCCTCCTTCGCAACTCTCTGTGACATTTCTGCTCCTTCATCTTCATCTGTAACATCACCCTCTAGTCCAGAACAATTAGCAGAAAGCTTCTTTGCTTTAATTAGTATTTTCCCTTTAAGTGATTCTGGTGATGGAAGATAAGACTCTTCAATGTTTGGAGACTGCGTATGCAGTTTGTCCCCCAAAATTTTCTTCATGTGTTGTACCATCACTTTCTGCTGCTTAATAGAACAATGATTTTCTAAACACAAAATAAGAGGGTATTCTGAAGCAAAAAAGGCATACTTGTTAATAATGTCAATCACACTACGGAAGACAATTTGTGATGTCATTGTATGCCCTGTGTAAATCACGGGCTCATTATCTGGACCATCCCATACATCCAGTTCAACACTTCGACAACCCATTTTTAGAGCACGGATGTAGCCCGTGATGTCAGAAGGCCCTCGAAACTGATCCTCTATCAAGTATGTATTATGAGATGAATTTATAAAATAATGAGATAAAGGTTGTTTCATATCTTGACAAACTTTTTTATGCTCTGGATCAAATATGTGGCAGTCTGGTGAAGTAAGGTAATTTGTAAACCCATCTATAGAAAGACAACCCTTTTCCTGGCCCTCTTTGGCTGGCTCATATTTCTGAATAATTTCAAGGCTTATTTCTTCTGTAACCTGTGCCATACCCTGCTCTGCTTCCAAAAACATCATGAGGTCCTTGGTATCTAGAAATTCTTTATTGCTTGAAAACTGAACTAACAGGAAATAGATTTCAGGTCTGGTACAAAGCTCATGAAAAACTTCGATAAATTCTTCTTTTGTTACTTCAGTACCTGTTTTTTCCCTGGATCTATGTAACTCCTTGAATTTTAATTCAATTTTATTAGTTTTTAAACCAGGGTTTAAGTCTTTTATAAATTGTACAGCATTACATAGGGGTATATGTCCCAGATTATCTACATCTGATTCACTGAACATTTGTGAGAGCCACGAAGTCCGCATATTATCTTGAGTAGTTCCTAGCATATCTAGTGTATGTTTTCCATAAGAAATCAGATATCTTAAGCCAGTAACCCAAATATTTGCAACGTCTGCTGAGTTAGCAACCAGATCTAGTGACTCATAATTTTCTCCATATATAATTGAAAATGCACAATCTTCTGAAATCTGGTCATAAATTCCATTGCTGCGAAAAATATCAGTATTTTTTCCTGTTCTTACTTCTTTGATTGACTTGATATCAATCTTTGCTTTTTCAGAATCCTTTTTCGAAGGCTCCCAGCGGAGAGACTGCATATCAGCATCCAAAAGGAAGTATCGGTGATACACCCTGGAGTTGGACCGGACCTTTTTGAGCTCAGAGCCTTCCACCATGGCGTTGATGCAGTCGCTTGCACTGCTGATCTTCTTCTCCGTGGGCATGCTGCTGAATGACACCGTCTTCTTCCTTTCTCGCTTCTGTTTCGTACCATCCTGGCAAACAAGGGGGTGGGGGGAGAGAAAAAAATAATCTATCAGTATGATTTTGCTCAACATTGAAACAGGTTTCAACTTAGGGCTGAAAGTTCATCAAATAGTTCAATAAAGTCTGTGTAATGACCAGTAAGATGGAACTTCTTACTGGCATCATCACAGTGAAAATACTAGTAGTGCCTTAATATTTGCTCTTGCTTCTTTAAGTAATCTTCCAGAGTTTATTTTTACTACTTTTGATGGACACAAAATTTAAGAAATTACTTTGGAATACTAACAAAATAGACTTTTACCCTACTTAGAGAGAGAACAGGTTCTAAAGTCAAGGCAGTTGGAAGCAAACTTTTCTCCAAGTCCTTATACAGTCCTACAGATACTTGCCAAACTTGTCAATACAGAATATAATGCTTTCTTACCATGCTGACAGGGTCCTTGTGAACACCAGAGAAACATTAATACATAATTAACTACATAAAATCCATAGAACATGGCCCTAATCTAAGTGTACAAGACATTAACAGCACTCCTTTATGCAAAGCTTCCTTCACCAGAGCACCCATCCATGTTCTTCCCACAGACTGCTCACAGCACTCACTCATCCTTCCCCTTAGCAGCAAAAGACCCATGACAGTCTAAAGAAGCTGCACTGAAACACAAGGCACTGGACTGGAGCAGATGTAGCTCTGCAAGTTCTGAGCTTCAGAAAATATAGCAGTGACTCAGAAGGGAACTTTTGAGAGGATTTAACTGTTTCTAAAGAACCTTCATGTCATTAGAAAGAATTTGACTAGAAGACTTGGTCAGGAAGGGAAGAAAAAGTGATTCACCATTGCTCTTAAAGCAATGAGATAACCCAGAGGTCTTACTTTACTAGAAAAAGTTTGGGTATATAAGGATATATAATCATTAAAAATGGGAAAAAATGTAATTTAGCTACCTCTATTATACCTATTTGTGTTAATTAAAATAAGTGCAAATAAATTAGCAATGCATTACTTAGGTACAATCAATTTCATAAGAACTGAATTTAAGAAATTTGTGTGCTTTCATTATCTGCATTTTCTGAGACTGAAAAATGCTACGATTTTATTTCTGAAAATAATGTGTCTTGAGGGGCTAACTTTTAGTCTGAAATAACACTTGCATTAAAAATATTTTTATATTAGATACTTAGAAGTGCTCTTCTTATTAACCAGCACAGCACAAAAAATTCCTTTTCCAGCTTTATTTAAAAAAAAAAAAAAAAAAAAAAAAGTTGATAATCCCTAAAACAGTTTTCCATTAGAAGTACATTCCAGTGCCAATCAGCATTGCTTAAATGGCAGAAGGGAAAGTGAAAGAAAACTTTTAACGATTGCTATGCTGAACAGATGTTCAAATAAAAACCATCCACTACAAAATGCGCTTCCAGCTCAGTGCACATGTGCTGTATGTTTAATTTCATTAAATTAAAAATGCAGAGTCCTAGTTTTATAATTTAATTTATAAGCATCTGAAAAGTCTTTCGTTGAAAACAATGATTAGTGAGGTGAGCAGCCTTAATATTTGCTGTTCCATGTTTGAGAAAATTAATCAACCATACTATTCTTGCACCTTTAATGACAGCAGAATTTGCTTTGTTCAAGTTCTCAAGAGACCAGTAAAAGCGAATAACCCTGCAGAGGACTGTTTTATTTCCAACTGCAGATCAAACACCTGCAATGGATACTGCACAGGGTTGACTCTCAGAATCTCATTACATACAGTTTAGGCATAAGGATTGTTTTCAAACAACAGCAAATTTCCCTAACTTAAAAATAAATAAATAAATAAATAAAAATCAAATAAATCAAATGTGATTTTTCTTTACAGGGGTTTTTGTTTTATTTTAAGCCTAGCTTTGTCTATCTATTAGACCTAGTTTGTCTACCTATTTATATCTCCTACCCGGAAAAAGTGGCAAAGGACAGTCCCACATAAATGAGCAATGACATTTCCTGCCGGTACTTCAGGGCTTAAAATTAAGCATTTTGAAACTCCTTAATGCTCCAGATTTCTCAGTCACAGACCAGGGAGAGAAACACATTTCTCAAATTGTTGAGTGAGCGATAGCTGATAGATAACCTCCTGACACCAGAACCATCATCAAGGCCCAGCAAGTATTACCTTGCCTGACCATGATCAGAATAAAGGTCTACACCTTTCTCCATGATCAGGACTGTATCTGATCCAAGTCACTGAACCATGAAGGGAAAAAAATATCTTCAATTTCTTGATCCCTCTGATGTAAACAAGCCCATCTCAAGGCAGTTCCATTGCCAGCTCTGGTTACTGAAAGCTTGAATAGGAGTTCACACATGTGGATCAGAGGAGCAATTCAATATTTCACCTGCAAGATTATTTTGCCTGCCTGCCTGCCAGATGAATTTGCAGCCAGCTCAGCAGTACTCTTCCTTTTTGCAAGGTAAAGGAGTCTAGCCACTCAGATTATTTATATAAAGCTAGCACCACAGTGTGAATTACTGTGAAAACATTCTGAGCTTCAGAACATCCTTCGTAAGTTTTTGCTTCTCCAGAGATCAATAATCCTGAACTACCAGATTGCCTGTGCAAGTCCCCATCCTGACAGAGACACAGCAGCCATGATAAATCCACATGATCAGAGTAACTTCAAGGGTATTTTGCCAGACACTGTTGAGAAAAATTCACCTGTCTGAATTACCCACCAGTCTAAAAAGACACAGAAAAACTCTCACTCCACAAGCTGAGAATGCAATTGCATAGAGCATGCACAAACTGTGTGAAACTGTTTTGTGAGCCTTGGCAATATAGTCTGGCATGGAGGAGACAGATTTATTCTGCTACAAGAGGTGGAGGTTTTCACCCCAAAAATGAAGTGGCATTCATGATAGGGTCAAGTCTCTCATGGCCTTAGCTCTGCCTTGAATGACACATCAGAAAACTGCATGTATCTGAACAAACACAGGAGTGACTTCTTAGCATTCATGAGACTTACAGGGTTCTTGCTGTTCAATGTGCTCAAAGTGACATTGACTCTGTAGTGCAGATGTGTAATTCAGTCCAAGGCAGCAGCTACAGCTTTTGTGCTGAAACAACTTTCAGTCATTCTAGGATCTCTCACACAATGAAGACCATGTCAATCTTCAGTTTATAACTTGTCCTGTCATCATTACAGGATTTTCCCTAAAGACTGTCTGTGCTTCATAAGGCTTAATCACTGAAAACAGAACAACCACCTCACCAATACATTTCCTAATACTATTCATGCCCCAGCTAAGGTCACCTGCAAGATGTTTTGAGGAATAGATGAAACCACCGACAAAACTGTTTTGAAACATTGCTCAAAACCACTACAAGCAACTACACAAAGAGTTTAGTTTATCCAGGAGTTCCTAGCAACAGAAAGCAAAGCATCTAGCAGTTTAAAAAACAGAAATAACCCCAGCTGTCACCTGTGGTACTTAAGAGACAGAGACAGCTGGAGAAAATGGATTAAAAGCACAAGGAGGGAAAAATTTATCCACAATAACTTTTTTATTCCTCTCAAGGTAGCAACAAAGAAATAGCTGTGTGACTAAGACAGCACTATGTACAAAATAGAATTCTGGAGACAACAGAGAATCTTGAATCAGACAGTGAGAGAGATGCACATAATTCCTGAACTGCAGTGCTTTTAATGTATGCAACTTTATGATAAAATTACTTAAAAGGCAGTTCCAGTAACCACTGGTACTGATAGGGACAGCAGTAGAATTCAGAGATTTGATAATGTAATTGATCAGGATGACAGAGGAAAGGATGAATAGTGTAAAGTCTGTAAACATCTCCAAAAGGAAAGGAAGAAGAGAGTGAACTTCATGACCTAAAGAATGAATCATGTCGCAGAAGCAGTACTTTAAAAATATTTAAACATCGAGTTGCCAAGATGTTTAGGTACCACTTGGTCCAGTGGAATTAAGAACACTTACAGCCCAAGGCAGGGGCTTGCCAGCCCCCTCAAAGTGGCAAGTGTGGGGCTGCAACTGGAGCATGATGCAGAACACTCCTTCCACCTGTCAATACAGAACAGCCCTCACACTGGCCCATGCAAATTTTGGAGATACGTGCCTGTGATCCTGCCTCTCTCCATGACTAAAGACACCTGCAGCTTTGAGGTGATAGCTCCTAGACTGGAAAATCCAGGCCTCTACCTGCATTTAGGCCACTAAGGTGCTCTTTTTAGAACAGAGGGCTTCAAACAGAAAAGACAATGGGAACAACAGGAAGTAGCACAATGACAAATTTTTAGAGTGCTTGTTTGGGAAGTGAAAGTCCCAGACGTCATAAAACACAAACATTTCACTTGGTGACCCTGAATGTAAAATTTAGTCCACATAAAAAGGATCTGAACACTGAGTTTTATCCTCTCAACACACATCTCCCCAGGTGACAGGTCCTGCTGCTACTTGTTTATGCTCTAACCATAAAGAATTGCCATTCATTTTTATATACCAGAGGTTCACCAAAGCATGGAATGCAGCTCCATAAGTGTCTCAAGGGCATGTGCTGAGCACTTCAAGATATCCAGACAGAAGGACCAGAGCCCAACCACCCCACGGGCAGGTGAGTGCTTTGCCAGCCAAGCCATTACATAAGAAACAAGAACACAAAACACACCCCTTGAAGTGCAGCACCTCACTGCAGGCTTTTTGACTGCTAAGGACTGAGCTTTGACAACCTCTGAGGAAATTCATACACCTTAAGGCAATGATGGTGCACAGTTTGTAGGAACAGTCCCTAGAATGCCTACTTAGTTCATCCCAAACAGGCTTAAAAACAAAATAAATGTGAGCCATTCAGCCTAGCAAGGTCTGTGCAGAGGTGTAGTAATAAGACTGCAATCAGGTACAGTGTCTCAAGAGCTTTCAAATATAATTTTTGTCTTTTGCATATAAGTTCTGAATTAAGTGGCATGCTTGTGAACTTGAAGGCCAGTGGTGTGCCAATACTCTGAGCAATTACTGAGTAGGTGAGAAGAAAGGCCAGACCTAAGTTTGCTAATTTTAATTTTTATCAATTTACACCATTATTTAATGTAATATAGGGTGAAAGGTGTTTTAGATGTAATTTAACATACATCTGTAGCCAATGGTTTTAGTAAAATTCAATACTTTATGATGAGAACAGGCAGCTTGATGATCTACATAATGAACACAGAGTGAGGTACCCTTCTGACACTACGCAATTCATTGATGACTCTGTTTTTAGAGTAGATGTGATACTTTTGCAGCCAATTTGCATACAAGACCTGCCTGTTTTCATCAAATGCAATTCAGCAGTAATTGTGAAATCACCTCGTTTGAAGACATGATGTATAACAAGCCCATTTCAGGAAGTGGTAAGTGAAAAAAAATACAATCGATGCTTTGTTTATTTAATTAAGATACTTAAGCATTTTTCTTCAAAACAAAAAACTTGAAATTTAGAGATTTTCTTCATTTTCTTTATGCTTAAGGAAGCATGTCTATACATAGTTAAGTCTACACAAAGGAAAAAAAACCACATCTTTAAGTTAGTACTTTAAAATATTAATTTTTAATACATTTTGTTAAAAATTTTATAATATCAGTAACTTGTTCTTTTCCAAGGTTCCACCTGTGGTTTTAGAGATATAAAAGTGAGTGTAGATAAGCAAATGAGCTACAAAAGTAATGTCAATATCATACCATCTTTATCTCTATAAATATTTGTAGAACAAAAATATTTAGAGTTTTCTTTGAAAAAAACACCTGTAACTGAAACAGCAATAATGAACAGGACTTGTTTTTGCAAACACATACAGAAAAATAAATCATACTATGTATAGTTTGCCTATGCACAGCTGCCAACTCATTCTGCAACACAGAATGCAGCATTATAAAAGAAGCTGAGCAAGTTTTTGTGTAAAAGAGGCAGCAGGAAAAAAGGAAGAAAAATACCAGGTAACTCAAATCAGCAGTGTTTCATCTTTGATACACAAAATTTAGCACTGATTTCAAAAGTTTCATGCAGTTAAAGGTAGAGTGAGAGTCTTCTTTGGAAGAGTGTGGGGGAAAAGGGAGAAAAGAGCTGGGAGGAGGAAGGAGAGAGGTGATGGTGCAGAAAAGGCATTTCACCATCAGGAGTCACGTCCCCAGTGCAGGAGCTCAGAGCTCTACATCCTTGTCCTCAATGCACCCTCTCTCAGCCTAATTCTCCTGGAATTAACAACTCAGCAGAAGAATCTGCTGACAGCCAGCACTCAGCCCCTCTCTTCCAGCCAAGCATCCTCTCTTGCTAGTCAGCACCTTCCAATTTGCCATTACCAGGAGATTCTCACTAACACAGTGACCCGGATTCACTAAAAGGCACACGCTTCTTCATGCTGTAACACAGCTGCCCAAAGCTCCCAGAGCATGCAGAAACCAAAACAAGCAAAAGCTCTCCAAGTAATCAGCAGTTCAGCTGACAGGATCCCAAACACTTCAGAAATGGCAGGTGTTAAATCAGACTGCATCCAGCAGTTTCTGTAGCCAGTGTTGAAATACACACAGCTCGCAGCAGTTGTATGTAAAACAAAGCAGCGTCCTGGACTGAAACAACTGTTTGAGGAGAGACAAAACATCAGCTATTTGGAAAACACAAGTCCTCCCACTTGCTCTGAATCACTGTATTTGTGCTCAGCATTTAAATATTTCCCAAAAAACAGTACTCATGACATATCTGTTGTTTGCAGAAATCTTTTAAGAGGAACAGATTTTTCCAGTGTCTGGTGGGTTGACCCCAGCCAGACCCAGTTACACGATGTTAACATAACAATGAGAAGGAAAGAAAATACTATTAGTTAAATAAGTAACCATTCTGGGATTATTTTTCTGTTGTTGTTTTTGTTTTGCTTTGTTTTTTGTTTTTTGTTTTTTTTCCTAAAGGAATTCTGTGATTAATGGAATATGGTACAGGTGTTCAATATTCAAACAAAAATGACATATTATTTCAGATGAGCAAACTGCATGGTTCATGATACAGTTAAACCAATTCTCTCTTCAACCCCTCTTCAAAACATTCATTTTCTATCCTGTCTCTTCCTCCTCCTGCCCCAGTTGCATCTCCCTTCTCCCCACTTCAGCTCCTCAGGCCCTCATTAGCAGCTGTTTGACACACAGTAAGTTAATTTACCTCAGTACCTCAGGAAACAAAAAAATCTATTTTCTTCCAAATTAGTTTTCTGCAATTTCAGTGAGCTGAAACAATTTTCCATGTGACCAGCTAAGTATCAGAGCTGGTTCAAA
>NW_026612806.1:0-40703 GCF_029582105.1 Oenanthe melanoleuca | reverse complement strand
ATGATACAAATTTGAATTTTTTTTTAATGTAATTTCAGTGAGGGGTTTGTTTGCCTTTGCCCAGGAGGAGGGGAATTGAAGATTCTTTTCAAAAGACTCTGTTCAATGAGGTTGGGTGACACCTAATGCGTTTAACACCTACAGATTAGGAGTAACCAGAAGATACACAGGAGGTAAATGAACATTAATGAACATCACCCCCACTATAGTTGGAGACACCTGGTCTGGGAAAAGATTGGTAAGAGAACCAATGAATGAGGGCCTAATTCACATCAATGGGAAAAGGATCAATAACCAACAGGAGATCAAATACTAAGAACTGTTCAATTTAGATAAATGAATTTCTTCAGTGAAACCTGAATTTCTTTGGGTTTTGTCTGTATAAATATGTGAAAAGCCTAATAAAGAACCACGTGTAATGGAATGATTTTCACTGCATGAAACCCAGGCATTTGTGGGTGGAATGATTTTTATTGCACATGCTGGCCACAATAATGTCCAGCCAGAAGAAAGTAATACCTAAATTCTCTAACACTGAGAAGATGTTGTTGGGGAGTTTCTGTTTTTCATGCAGTTTCAGTGTCAGTCCCACTGAGGTCCATCACCAACACAGGCTACTCCAGAACTCTTTGGAGGAGAGAATTGGAGACTTTGGTTGCACAAAGTTTTCAGAGACTCCAAGGCAAAAGCAAAACCCATGGCAGGGGCTCCCTGGGCTCTGCTGCCACTGCCAGAGCCTGGCAGGGACCTCAGGCCTGTGGGTACCACTCTGCCCTAGGTGCCCCATGGCCAGAGGGATGGACACTGGGGAGCTCTGGGCACAGGAGCTCATCCCAGCCCTGCATCCAGGGGCTCCCAGGTGATGTTACTCTCTGGAAACTCCAGGAACAGCTGAAGGTGTTTGTGCTCACTGGGTTTGTGTCCCCTCACACACACACAGGATGTTCAGGGCTGTGGAATGTCCCTGCACTGCAAACACAGACTCCTGACCTGGTCACTTGATGTCCCTCCAGGCAGGGAAGAACAATCTCTGTGCCCTGGGGTGAGAGGGCACTGCTGGAAGCAGGGCTGGCTTTGCAAGGGCACTGCTGGGACAGCCCCACCCTGAGCACTGCCACACTTTTGCTGTCACTGCTGTTCTCCTCTCCAGGGCTCTGTGTTGGGAACGTCCTTGAGAGTAAACTGGGAAGGAGATTGAAGCTTTCAGGCCCTGCACTGGGGAGATGCCCTTGCATGATGGAAATGCTGTTGCAGAGCCTAGCTCTGTCCCAGCAGTGCCCATGGCCTGTCCCTGCCTGCAGTGCCTGGACAGTCACACAGCAGGACAGGGACTGAGCTGAGAGAGCCCTGAGGCCTGAAACCAACACAGGGGCTCTGAACGGGGAGTGTGGAAGTGAAGGAAGGGGAGGTTATGGAGCAGAAGTCTTGGAGCTGCCTGTCAGTGAGGAGCACTGGGGTTCCCTTTTCACCCTAGGTATTTCCAGAGGCACCGACCCTGCAGCTCCAAAGAAGTCTGGGAGGAAAACTGCCAGGGGAACATGGCACTACAGAGTTCTTTATTTTGTGTAAGCACATATGTAATAAAACTCCCGGGTTACACAGTCTGTGGTTCACACTAGAAATGCCAATACTGAATTAAAAATAGTACAGACAAAGATTTTTCTCTGAACAAATTTCCAAAAATAAAATATCTGTGCTCGCAGAAAATCACAAGGTGCAGAATGGGCTTTAATGAGTAACATCAAAAAAGCTATAAAGAGGAAAGAGAGTTTATTGCTGCTGAAAAGCATTCATGACCATTTTCCTCAGGCAATCCTTTAGCTCCTGGTTCCTCAGGCTGTAAATGACAGGATTCAGTGCTGGAGGCACCACTGAGTACAGAACCGAAACTGCCAGATCCAGGGATGGCAAGGAGATGGAGGGGGACTTCAGGTAGGTAAATATACCAGTGCTGACAAACAATGAGACCACAGCCAGGTGGGGGAAGCAGGTGGAAAAGGCTTTGTGCTGTCCCTGCTCAGAGGGGATCCTCAGCACAGCCCTGAAGATCTGCACATAGGAGGAAACAATGAACACAAAACATCCAAATACAAAACAGGCACTAACAGAGAGAAGCCCAAGTTCCCTGAAAAAGGATTTGGTCCCGTAGTGCAGGGGTTTGCAGATGGACACGTAGCGGTCATAGCACATGATGGTCAGGAGGAAATACTCTGCTGATATGAAGAACAGAAAGAAAAACACCTGAGCAGCACATCCTTCATAGGAGATGTTCCTGGTGTCCCAGAGTGCATGGCTTTGGGCACAGTGGTGCAGATGCAGCCCAGGTCAGTGAGGGCCAGGTTGAGCAGGAAGAAGAACATGGGGGTGTGCAGGTGGTGGCCGCAGGCTACGGCGCTGATGATGAGGCCGTTTCCCAGGAGGGCAGCCAGGGAGATGCCCAGGAAGAGGCAGAAGTGCAGGAGCTGCAGCTGCCGCGTGTCTGCCAATGGCAGCAGGAGGAAGTGGCTGATGGAGCTGCTGTTGGACATTTATTGTGGCTGGACCTGGGGACCTGTAAGAAAAGTAACCATAGAATAGCTCAGTTTGGAGAGGACTTTAAGTATCCCAGCCCAGCTTGGTGGCACTTTCCCCCCACTGCCTGCCCAGGGTTCTGCTGCCTAGAGCTGTCCCTGCCAGCAGCTGCTTCCCTGTGCCCAGGGCTGGGCCCTGCCAGTGCTGCCAGAGTCCAGCCCAGTCCTGGGGTCTCAGCTCTTCCCTGCAGACCCCTCCCAGCCCAGGGCACTGCCCAGGGCCAGCGCTGCTTCTGCAGGCTCTCATGGCAATGTCACAGCAACCCTGAGGAGGTGGGAAAAGCGGCACTGATTCTGCCTGTAATAGACTCTGTGATGATTCCTGACCTGTGCTGGTTTATTGAGATCTGAGATTATTTTTTTTTTATTTATTTTTTCCAGCCTGATTAGAGAGATTAATATGTATATGCAATTTCCCATCCAGGCAACCCAGAGCAGCAGATTAAAAAAGTAAGATTTTCCCTTTTATGCAGTCCCTGCCTCACTGCGCTCCCTGTATAATCTACTTGGAAACCTTCTCGAGTTAAATGCCATGCTGGGAACAGCCATGAACAATGCAGCATCCTCACCACACAAGGAGAACACTTCCAAGCCTTACCAGCTGTTTCCATCCACCCAGACCTTGTCCCCCACGCTGTGAGCAGCTCCCAGGGCTGGCTGAGATCTGTCCCTGGCAGGCAGCAGAGTCCCTGCCCCAGCACAGCGCCCTGGGCTGCAGGACCCTGCTCTGCAGGACAGCCCTGGGCACCCCTGGCTGCTCTGCACAAGAGAGAATCAGAGAATGTACTCACGGAGTCTGTAGGCATTGGGATGTTCCAGCTTTAGGAGATCTCTGCAGGAGCTGCAGCTGCATTGTCCTGCAGCCAGAGGCTTCCTGTGTCAAGGGCTGGGAGTGATTCTGCCCCAGCCACTTCTGAGCATCTTCCCAGCCCTGACTGATTGAAGCTCTCTGTGCCTCTGTGCTGTGCCTGGGGTGTCTGCAGGCAGTTCCCCAGCTCTGCTGGGCTGGGAGAAGAGCTGCTCATCAAGAGAAATGTGTTTTTGAAGCTATTCTGGGTTTCCAGCATCTCCTTCTGTGCCAGGAGCCCAGCCCAGTTTAGCAGTACAGACACAGTTCAAAGAATATAATGACCCTCTTGGGGGCTTGTTCTGAGGCCCTGAACATCAGTCCCTCTGAGGGAGGTGAAGAAACCTCTCAAGACCTCCAAGTTAGAATCAAACTCCAAAATTTCTTAAAGTTTTAATGGGTCCCACTTAGGGACTGAGAAAGTGTCTCCAGATTCCAGTTAGGGCTGGAAACTGGAGGCAGAGATGACAAGTGGGGACAAAGAGAAGCCAAGTCTTGGTGCCCTGGGGCACAGCAGGGTCTTTGCCACCAAGGACTGCGAGGAGACACCTTGTCCTGAGCCACTGGGGCCTCCTGGCACAGCCCCAGCAAGGCTGGCCACTGTCACCCCTTGTCCTGCCCTCAGCATCACCCCCACATGCCAGTGGCCTCAGGGATCTGCTGGGACCAGTCTCTGGGGGCTTTGGTCAGGAATGGCCCTGGGGGCTCCTTCATGCTCCCAGGGACTGCAGGTTTTTCAAAGGAGTTTGGGTTTTGTTTTGCCTTGGAGCCTCTGAGAGCTTTGTGGAATCATGGCCTCCAATTACCTGCTTTAATTAGTCTCTTGAGAGCTTTTGTCAGTAAGAACACTCCATGCGGCTCATTAACACTTCAAGGTACTTCAATTTTTTAAGGTACTTCCCTTTTTCCTTTTGTCTCTGACACTCTGAGAGGTTTTTGGGCAATCATGGCCTCCAATTCTCTCCTCCAAGGAGTCCATGAGGAGCCCGTGTGAGGGATGGACTTCAGTGGGACCCATTAATGCTTTGAGACACTTTGGGTTTTTCTTCTGACTTTGATTCCTGGAATGGGTTTTGCAAACTCCACTCAGGCCCTGAGGTTCTAGGGCTCAGCACCAAATGCACCTTGGGGCTCATTTGGATCCGGCAAGTTCTGAAAAACCATGGCTCTGCCTTGATTTCCCTCTGGTCTGGTGCAGTTCATCAGGAAGGTTTGCTGCTGCAATTATGGAGAAATATTTCAAAGAAATATGTATTCCTGTTTTAAAGGATGTCTTTCATAACTGTTTCTCTTTAGAGCAGAGTTGACTGCAGCATTCACTGATTGAAATTGATCCAGGGTCTCTCCTCAGGAGGTCTGGCCTGCTCAGAGAAGCTGTGCCTTGAGGTCTGACCCAGTGTGGACAGCCTTGCTCCACATTTCCCAACCTCATCCTGTCTGCCCTCCCTCACCTGGGACCTGCTTTGCTTGGAGAACTGTCTGCACTCAGGAAAAGATATGGTTTTCCTTTTATTTATTTTTTTTTTACGTAATCTAAAACTCCTGAATTTTATCATTGAAAACAGACACCTTCCATTAGTGTGTTGCACCCCAAGATGCCACCACGGAGGTTCCCATTCCCAAAGGCAGACCCCTGCAAAGAATGTTTGAGACCTTTGGACTCCTTCGTTCCCTGAGGCCTTACAGTGTCACAAAGGTCCCATGGTTCTGTGAGGTTCTGTATTGTCACAATGGATGTTTGGTTCCATGGGGCCCCACAGTGTCACTGTGGTCTCCTTTTCCCTGTGGCACCCAGCAGCAAGACCCACTGGCAGGGCCAAATGCCTGGGAAGAAGGAAGAATGGGAATATTTGGAGGGATGGTTTTTGTCTTCCCAGGTCACAGTGACGTGGGATGGAGCCCTGCTTTCCTGGACATGGCTGAACACTGGCCTGCCCATGGAAGGGAGAAGAGACAACAACCTCTGGCATGGAACTACAACAGCAGAGAGGTCAGGCTGAAGGCTGGGTTTAAAAGACTGTCACCAGCACAGGAAGCATCAATCTGAGAGGAAAGATGTGTGTTAGTGTCATTACAAATCATTTGATGGGTGAAGGGATGGGTGTTACTGTCTTTGAAATAGGTCGTAACGTTTCTACTGACTTTGGGCAGCAGGTTTGTTATGAGGCTCAGACAGCTTGGCTCCTGAAGCAGACAAGGGTCTGCACAAGGCTGAACTTCTGAACTTCAGGGGGAATGCCAGGTTCAAGGAAGATATGGGGCAGGATGTTCAGGAAGGCTGTACCTTCCTAGTGACTCAGCCAATGGTGAAAGAAAAAGGGCAACTTGTGGCCAGGAGTTCTGGATAAAAGGAAGCTGCGCCCTCTGAAACCTCAACAGAGAAAACCCTGTGGTTGTGTGCCCCATGAACCCTCTCCCTTTATTCAAATAAAGTTGAAGGTGTGCTCTGTTTCCTTTCTGGACACAAACCTAAGGCGTTTGTGGATTTTCCTGATAGTGACAACATGGAATCTCATGGAACCAAGTGCCCACAGTTTCACAGCACAGCCTCATAGAGCGCTGGAGACCATTGTGTCAAAATGGGAACACATGGAACAACGGCTCCACTGTGACACTGCAGGGCCTCATGGAATGCAAGAGATCATCCTGATGGAATGGAAACTCATGGAACCAAGTGCCCACTGTTTTACAGCAGAGGCTCATGGAATGCTGGAGACCATTGTGCTGCAATGGAAACTCATGGCACAAAAGCTCCACTGCTACCCAGCAGGGCCTCGTGGAATCCAAGAGACCATTGTGATACACTGGAAATGCATGGAATCAAGGCTCCATATTGACAAAGCTGGGCCAGATGGAACCAAGCAGAACACTGTGATGCAATGGAACCTCAAGGAACCAAGGGTCAATTGTCAACATATCAAGCTCTCATAAAACTAAGAAGAACCTTGTGGCACAATGGATTCTCATGGAACCAAGGCCCCATTGTGACAAAGTGCAGCCTGATGGAAACCCTGTGCCACTGGGACATTTTCAGTCTTGGAGGGAGCAAGTGCCCATTGTGACACAGCACAGCCTCGTGAACCACAGGAGAGACAGTGACACCATGGAATCTTGGGGAACCAAGTGTTAATTATAAACACAGCATGGACTCATGGAGCCCAGGAGACAATTGTGACACCGTGGAATCACATGGAAGCAAAGGTCCACAATTTCATATTGTGACCTCAACAGAGCACTGGAGACCATTGAAAAAATGTGGAACAAAGGTTTCCTAGGGACACAGCAAGGCCTCATGGAATACAAGAGACCATTGTGATAGAATGGAAACTCATGGAATAAAGTGCCCAGTGTTTCGTGGTGTGACCATACGGAACCCAGGAGACCATTGTGATACAATGGAATCTCAAGGGGGTCAATTGTCAACCTATTTCTGATAAGTAAACTTTTTAAAAGGGAGATATATTAGGATCCACAGATGATCTGTGGTTTAGAGAGGGTTAATGAATGAGATTTGTTTTGAGAAGTATTCCCTGACCAAGGCTGTTGGCCTGAAGATGAAGAAGAGAAGAAGAAAAAGACAATAAGCGAGAAGAAACCTGCAGCTGTGGAAAACTTTTTTAGAAAAGTCTTGGGAAAAACAGAGGAGTAGGTGGGTTTTACACCAATGAAAGTTATGTTAATCTACTGTGGCCAAGGAACAAATTGTAAACTTTGTAGAGTGTATAAAAGACAGCCTGTTGTTGTAATAAACAGATGTTAGCCTTCTGAAGTATAGTGTGTGTCTTGCACGCCGCACACGCCTCTATAGCAACAGGAAGGCCTTGTAAAATCATGCCTCAGGCCTGTTTTTTCAGCTAAGTAGAAAAGGTCTGTGGGACTCAGCTGAATTAGGAGTAGAAAAACATGTTATATAATCATCGCACGTTTGCATTGTGGTGTATGATGGTTGGTTGAATTATGTTTGTTATGCTATAAAACACTGTAACTGATAATGGGCGAACTGCTTGAAAAGGCTGTTTAAATTAAAACATCTCTCCTGTGCACTCTGTGTCACTATGGACCCTCACCCACATCAACCCAAGGCTGTACTTTGACCAAGTGGGGCCTCATGGCACACATGTGCCATTGGGTCTTTGCCTGGCTTAGTGGAAACAAGGCTCCATTATTGCCTAGCAGGGCCTCATGGCACCCAGGAGAGCACTGTGACCCAAGGCAGTCTGGGGAACCATCAGCTGTAAATGCAGCTGGGCCTCATGGAAGCCAGGTGCCCCTTGGATATTGCCAGGGCACGTGGAACTCAGTGTCCACTGTGACACAGCACAGCCTCATGGAACTCTGCAGACCATTGGGACAACCTGGAATATCACGGATCCAAGGCTCTACTTTAACCAATTGGGGCCTCACAGGACACAGGTGCCACTGGGACATTGCCAGGTCTTGTGGAGTCCAGTGTCCATTGTGACACAGCACAGCCTTATGGAAACATGGGGACCATTCTGATGCAATGGAATCTCATGGAAGCAAGTGTCAGTTGTGAACACGGCACAGCCTCAGGACCTAGGGGAAAGTGGGACCATGCCAAGGCTCGTGGAAACAAGGGGCCATTGTGACACAGTGGGGCCTCTTGGAACCCAGGAGAGCATTGTGGGGCAGTGGAATCTGATGGAGCCATGTGTCAATTGTCAAAACAGCAGGGTCTCATGGAACCCAAGTGACCATTGTGACTCCATGGAATCCGTGGAACAAACTGACAGGTTTCATGGAACACAGGTGCCACTGGGACATTGCCATTGGTCATGGAACCAAGTGTCTATTGTGACACAATTGAGCCTAATGGAACAGAGGAGACCGTTGTGACACAAGGGAATCTCAAGAAACCAAGGATGTATTGTGACACAGAGGGGCCTTATGCAACCAAGGAGACCATTGTGAGGCAATGGAATGTCCTGGAACAACAGGAAAATTTTCAAGACAGCAGGCCTGATGGAACCCAGGAGCCCATGGGACATTTCCGAGGCTCATGCTAGCAAGTGCCCATTGTGACAGAGCCAGGCCTAATGGAACACAGAAGAACAATTTTACCCAATGGAATCCCATGGAAGTGTCCACTGTTTCATGGTGCAGCCTTATAGAGTGATGGAGCCCATTGTGTTGCAATGGAATATCCTGAGACTGTTGTGACAAACCTGGGTTTTATGAAACCAAGGAGAGCACTGTGATGCAATTGTTATAAATGGATATTTGGATATGCTCGATTTTGTCCAATTAATTAAACAACAAAGTTAAATTTAGCAGCAATTTATTAATAATAGCAGTTGTATATAAATGAATACAATCAAAATATATTAGTTACATAAATTTGAGTAAATACAAAATTTGCCAGTATTTTAGTATATAATTGATGTTTGAGGTTCAAAAAAACTGACTGGGGGATACCCTGACCGGGGGTACGGGCAGGGCCATTCCTCTCACACTGTACCAAATCAGTCAAGCTGAAAATCTCACTTATATACTGTTTGCTAACACATATTAATACAGAATCTTCTAGAACGCTCCTCTTCATTTCTATTCCTAAAATCTACGTCACTGTGTTGTGTTGCACATGCTCCACCAGTGGCTGGGGGGTCTCTTCTCCTTTCGGGGCTCTTGTTTCCGATGAAGGCTCTGGGTCTTCCTCAGTGTTCGCTGTTTGACCTCGCAGGTAGCACAGGCACACTAAGCTTAAAGTTATATAATTAAATATATATTCCCACAACAGGCCTTATTCCATGTCTAGTGCCTGGAATCACCCCAGTTTGGCCCAATTAAAGGTCAAAAGTTTTATTTCTAGATGCTGTTCTTAAACATATACCCTTACTATCCTCACTCCCACCAAACATCTGGAGGATGATTCCATATGCTTTGTTTCACCATTTCCTTTATCCTTTTTGCTTCATAACAATTAAAGACAATTTTTCTATTGATTATAAAGCAACAATTTTGCTAATATAGTTACAATTTAATTAGCACGAATCACATATATAAGACGGGGGACGGTATTCCCTGTAACACTCGGTGTTCGGGCTTAGCCAGTCCCCTGCTGCCGCTGGTCATTGTGTATTTTAGAGTAAGATTGCCACCTTGTGAGAAAAGTTATAATTGCAGCAAACTGGTAATTTTGCCCTGTGTTTCCTGTGCTGTTCCTCAGGCTGTGTTGTTGGCTGTGCTGTTGCAGTTTGCTGATAGAAGCGGCTGTTGAAGCTCGAGCCCAAGCTGGAGGAGCCCGGCCGTCTAGGCAGGCTCTGTCTAGATGGTTTCAGCCTGAACCAGGAGAGTTTGTGAATACAAAGGGAGGCTGGACTGCTGTAAGACGAGAGAACAGAATAATAGATAGGGTATTTTTTGGGAGGAGTATACTCGAGCCCAACTAGTTCTGGTTTGGCTTTTGACTGGGAACTACCTCCAGTTGAGAAAGGAGTTAGAAATCCATTGAGATGGGACGAGCAGGAGTAATTCCTTGTTTTGTGTGTGGGCTGACAATCTTCCACTGGGAACTGGAATGCCATTCAGCTTGTGTTCTCCAGTGTAAGAAGTGCGAGAACAATGGCATTGTGTATCTTACAGGCAGAGATTTGCGTGCCTTGATTGTGTAGTGGAGCTGCTGTGGTATCATAACTGGGAGGCAGCACATGCTAAATGTGAGGTAGTAAATTTAGCCTGTGGAAAGATCACTTGGTCCCCAAGGCCTGGGACAGTTTTGAGGAAGACTGGGAGAGGGTGAAATGGTGGTGTAAGCCTTGCAGTACAAATTAAAGGAGTTTCCATCCTGCAGCGGTGTGTCATTGACCATAGGGAATTTAAGATACAAGAGGGTCATATTTGTGGGCTGTCAGAGTTATAGTGTGGTGGTTTGAGAATATTTTAAATTGCGGCTAGAAGAATAGAAGAGATCCCCCTCCCTCCGTGGTTTGGACTGGATCGTTTGGAATTTGTGGATCCAGTGAACTATTGGATAGACAGAGGAAACAATCAGGTTAATCTAGAAGGAATATACAGAACTTCAGCAGGGAGGTTGGCAGCTTTGGGCTGGGAACAGCCTGTGCAAGAGAGTCTGGTCATTCAAGAGAGAAGAAGTGGAATAGTTTGCTTTTGTGTGTGTTGCAAAGCTTTTGGGGCTTCTAGAGGTTGGCACCCCACATGGTTACTGTTACAGTGTAGGACTTGTGAAAAACATTGGTATTGCTCCTCTGAGAGATGGCAAGGGCAAGGGCTAAGTGTAAATCAAGGCATCCAAGCTGATTTCGAACCTAATATTGTAAAGTTTGTATGTGGAAAATTGCATTTAGTACCTACAACTTAGGCATGTGAGTGGGAGGAAGTTTGGTAAAAGACTGTGAGGCTGTGTGGAGAGAGATTTGGGCAGAAGCAGGGTAAGACAAGAAGGAGGAGGTAATGGGTACTTGTCAAAGCAAGGGATTTCTAAGGCTAGTCCTTTAGGCTGTATTTTGACACACTGGAAAGAGTTAGTTGGAGATGGGGACACAGAAAATAAGCAAAGTTTGATCAGATTTTGCACACAATGGTGGCCCATTAATAAGCTGGGAGAAGGTCTCAGATGGCCACTGGCTGGGACTTCAGACTATGAGATTTTATTGCAGCTGATGCTATTCTTAAGGAGAGAACAGAAATGAGAGGAGGTGACATAAGTAAATATTTTTCTCTCTCATTAATCATCCTGAGATTGACAGAGAGATTGTGGCATCAGCCCATCTGATCCCTTGGTATTGGCCGTTGAAAAGGACAGTAAAGCTAATAGAGAGAAACCTAAGCGATGCTGCAGTGTGTGCTCAATAAACTAACTCTGTATTCATTTGGATAAGATTTATCAAACAGAGACACAGGAACAGGAATTAATTGATCTGTACAGAGCATCCCTTGAAAAGTCAGATGAAAAGGAAGATTCAAAGGGATCATATGCACCCATCCCTACTCCAGCTCCCTCAAGAAAGAAACAAGCTGAGCCATCCCCTCCCTCACTTATACCTAAATTATATTCCCCATTGACTAACAGCGATAAAGTAGCAAAAAAGAGGATTTTTCCTCAAATGTTCCAATAGCATTCAATAGCAAAGAAAAAATACAAGCACCTTTACAGGAGGCAGTAGGACATGGGGGAAGCAGTGTGCTAATTAAAGTACCCTTTTCTACTACTGATTTGGAGGCATGGGAAGGAGTAGTGAAGTAAAAATCAAAGGATTAAGAGCTTAGCTGAACGATAGAAGCTATACATGTAATGATTAGAGTAGAATCAATGTAGAAAGCAGCTGAGCCAGTAGAGCTAAGACAATAAATCACTTGCTTGGCTTTGTTGTGTCAGGATGGGTGGTTGGGATATTGTTAGAATAAAGGAACCATGACTGCAACTGGGCCCCGAAACCAGCCAGGACCAGGCTGGGAGTTTGAACTATGGCCAAAGGGCACAAGAACCTAGCAACAGGACAAAGATGAAAAGTTGAAGGTGAGGAAGACTCCCTGACTTCATCATTAGGAGACCACTGACCCAATTTAAACATCCACTGTGCCATTTGAAGGACAAGCATAAAAGGAATTTGAGCTAATTTTAATGCAAAGTGTGGCTAGGCAGGGTTAGGTAATACATACCTATAGGCATTTTGAGTAATTATAAAATATAAAAGAAGGCAAGAGCCCTATGTATTTCATATATCCCTGTGGGAGGTTTCTCCTGGGTGTGCCCAGCAGTGTAATAAACATACCACTTTCTGGCTTTAACTAGTTAGAGAATTTTTGTCTCTGCATCTGTGAGCTCACAGCTCATGACCAGCCTGGAAAATCCTGGAATGTTTTCATTCCTGCTCTGCTGAGGATGAATCGTCAGCAACTTGGAGGTTCCCTGATGAATTTTAGTTCTCCAGAGATTTGTTCAGTGTTCATTTCTTCAGTTCAGGAATTCAGTGACAAAGGCTCATTAAAATTTCAAAACACACCTACAGGATAAGCCCCTGGGAATAATTTCATTTTGAATCTTTAATACTTCTGTGGTAAATTATACAGATTTTAGAAGTGTATTCAAAGAGAATATACTATTTTTTTTTTTTAAAATTCAGGGATATTTTCATTTTATTTAATTTTGTTTTTCGGTTTATAGATTGATACCAGCAATCTCCAGCTGATATTGATCCTGAGCACCTCCTAATGCAGTCTGAACAGATATGAAAATCAATACACTTTATGGCTGACAATCAATCACACTTTGTCCCTACCCCACCCCCACCAATTCCCTCATCCACCTTCCAGGACTCAGAGCAGCCTTGTACAAATCTGAGCTTCCTCCACCCCAGGCTGTGTCTGCAGCTTTCAGCTCCTTGGCACCAGCTCCCACCTGCTTTCCTTGGAGAAGGAGCTGTCTGAGACACAGAGGGATGTTCATTTATTGTCAGCAAATAAAACCAAAGGCAGGCACAGCTCCATGAAAAACAGAAGTGCAGCCCAAGGAGTGCTGGGCAATGGAGCCACATCCAGGGGTGTCCCCAGGGCTCAGGACTGGGGCCAGGGCAGTTCAATCTCTTTATTGCTGATCTGGATGAGGCCATCGAGGGCTCCCTCAGTCAGTTGCCAGGTGAGCCCAGGCTGGCTGGGAGTGTGGCTGTGCTGCAGGGCAGGAAGCTCTGCAGAGGGATCTGCACAGGCTGGAGCCATGGGCCCAGGACAATTGGATGAGGTTCACCAAGGCCAAGGGCCAGCTCCTGCCCTGGGCTCACAACCACCCCAAATCCCTGGCTGTGCCCTACCCCTGATCCCCACAGCTTGTCCTGTTTCCTTCATCCCTGCATTGCCAGGCACTTTCTGGGACAAGGGAGCTCTGCTGTGGGGATGGAGGGAGGTGCAAGTGCCACCAGTGCAGTGGGAACCACAACTCATCAGGTTTGTGTCCATTGGGGTAAGAACTGCTGAGACTCAGAGGCACAGAAAGTTTTTCTTCATGGCCAACATAAAAAATATAGCAATGATATAATTTAATAAACATCAAAATTCTTCCCTCAACTGCGCACAATGTCAAAGCAGCATCTGATGTATCCACCAAGCACAAGGTATTTCATTACAGGAATAGTTTTAGACAAAGACGTTAGAAACGGTGATTCTGTGATAGATGTAAACACAATTAAGATGTTGACTGATGTGGAATGATCTGAGAAGGACTGGAGGAGGAAATTGTGGAGCAATGGGAAGACCATAGAACCAGCTGCTCTAGTGAAGAGATGTCCTTAGACATGGCCACATAAATAGGAGAGGTGGAAACACCCAATTGAAGAGGGACATGAAATAATAGAGAGTATAATGGTAACACAGGTAGAGGGGAAGATCAGTATTTCTTCTCCTGCATCTGTACTCTTCCCAGAAATTTCTGTTCTCACCTGGTGGGAAACCTCTGACGATTCTTAAAGTACTCAAGTGACCCAAATAATGAGATGTGCCCATGCACCTTGCAAGTGTCAGGTCCCCTACAGCCCCAGAGGGCTCCTGTCCCATAAACATCTGCTCCAGCCCATTCCAAAATCGAGAGTAGCATCATCCTGGGATCATCAGGGAGCTGAGTCTGGAAGGGACCTCAGCAATTTTTTAGTTTTGGTTTTTTGGGCATCAGGAACTGGTGAGACTCAGAGGCACAGGAAAGTTTCCCTTCATGGCCAACATAAAAAATTTTAAACAACATATAATTTTAAAACCCTCAAAACTCTTCCCTCAGCCATGTGAGATGACCCAGCAGCATCTGATGTGCCAACTTATCCACATGGGATATCCATACAGCAACCTTTTTAGGTAAAGACAAAGGTAATTGTAAAAGACGTAAGTGCAACTAAGATGTTGACTAATGATTTATTTAATGTTCTGAAAGACTGGGCAACTTCCTGAAGCTTAAAGTGGGAAGACACTCAATTGAGAGGCATTGGAATGCCCAGAGTGGAATTAGAGGAGGAAATGTGGGAGCAATGGGAAGGCCATAGATCCAGCTGGTCTAGTTAAGCGATGTCCAAAGACATGGCCATTTAAATATGAGAGATGAAAACTCATGAATGAAGAAGGACATGAAATAACAGAATGAATATTGGTGATGCAAATAGAGGGAAAGATCAATATTTCTTCTTCTGACTTTGTACAATTGCAGGTAATTCCTGCTCTCTTGCAGGAGGAAATCTTGGACATTTCTTAAAAGTACTCAAATGACCCAGCTAATCATCCTGCAAGCTTCACATTCTATACAGCCCTGGAGGGCTCCTGTCCCAAAAATACCTTCTCCTATCTAAAAGAGGGACCAGCACTGTACCAGGATCATCAGAGAGCTGAGTTGGAAGAGACCTCAGCAAGTCAGCAGGCCAATCTATTAGAAACATTCCCAGACCAAGTGGTTCAAGGCTTGATCTGGTCTGAGTTCACGGGAACAAAGGCTTTCCATATGTCCTGTCTGAAGTCCCCTTGAATCATGAAAGGCAATCACAAAATACCTTTCAACAGGGTTAGCCAAAAGGATATGTTTATTTCAGCACTGGGTGAACATACGGGATCTCTCCCAAAGGTGTGCACGCCCTTCAGTAGATTTAGTCCTCTATTTATTCACAAAGTCATGGGTATTCTAAAACATCTATATATATTTATTATCTGTCATTGCCCATTCCCCACTCAGTATTAAAATTAGTTGCATACTCATTGTGGTTGCGTAGTGTTCCCTTGATATTGAGCTGGTGGTCTTTAAATGAGTCAGAGGGCTTCAGGAGAGGAAGTAAGGACCATCTACCTGGCTCTAAACTTTTTCCCTTTGTCTTATTTCTATGACTACCTAACGTGCTGGTCCCTCCATTGTAGAGCTCATTAAGTGCAGTGTCAAAATTTATGATGTGTATTTTAACTAGTTCTGAATGTTAAACAATCAGTCTTTGTCAACTTCATGATCTTCTACTAAGTTATCTACCTTTATGGGTTATATTTCTAACCTCTAGCTTCTAAGCTTTCTAAGATATCCCATAAATTGTTTCCCAAACATACAATTCTCTAGTCTGTAACAGAATACTAGGTTCATCCCCCCCTTTTCTATAAGTTTAGTAAATTCTTTTACTAATACCCAAATATTTTGCCTTCATACCAAGGTACAGTATCCCTTAATGCTGCACTATATGCTTTTGGTAATGAAGTTAGAATGGCTACTCATTGTAATATTCTCCAATTCCAAACAAACATTATAATAGACATAATCAAACTGATGCCAATCAAAATTAATAATACAATAATTGGATGAACCTGTGTGTTGAGCATCCCAGTTGCTTTTGGCGGCCATCCAAAGAGCACATCTCCCCAACAATGAGATGTGTCTGCTTCCAAACTTTTAAAAACTCTCCATATGGTTTCTGTGTCATGGCATATTGTGATCAGAGTCTTTCTTCCCATGTTCCTAATTTCTCTGAGAATTTCTTTAAGTCCTCATGTTTCAATAGCTGCTTGACTAAAGTCAAATTCATCTCTATAGGAAGAGGCAATATTTCTTGTACAGCAGTCAGATTTGCTTTTATGTATTGATGTGATACCACAGGTGCTTGATAAGAAAAGTCACAACCTTCAATTCTGACAAAGTTGCAAATACATAGATTGGACAGGGTTTCATTTATGATTAACTTATCTACCAGGATTGTGGGACATGGTGTCCTGATACACACACAACCCTGGCCCATGTACACAAGTAAAGTTGTCTGATTGAGTGAACTTCGAAATTACAAATTCTTTGTTCTGTATCCAGGCAAGAACCTTGATGATTATTTATATTCCCTTCACATATGAACCCTAATTGTTTCCTCATGGTGCAAGACTCTATATTAGCAGTCCTCCATTTCCCTTCAGCTTTTCATGCCCACATCCTATGTTCAGAAGGGTGTAGGATGGTTCCTTCATGGTTTAATCTTAAGGTAATTATTGGGTGTATCAGGCTCACTGATGCCTCATGTATAGTTAAAACAAAGGCAGTTACCATACCTGTTACAAGATCATAGATAAAATTGACTAGGACCCACCATGACTGAAGTTCTTTTTCTAAATCAGAAGTATTATTCCAAACTACTTTGTGAATCTCAGCAGGGAATCTGCCTTCACCATCTTCCCTGATAATCAAGGCAGATGGCAATTGCATCCATAGTTGTGCTTGCACACATCCAAGAGCTAAAGACATGTTTTCGCTAGTTGCACCCATGGCATTCACTATTAGTCCATGAACTTGTTCTTCTATACCGTCCCTTTCAGGTAATGTTTTGGCCAATTCTGACTGACTAGTACCTAAGGCTAGTAAAGAAGAACATAAGGGTTGTTGTAATTTAACTACATCGCTACCGGTTGCAGTCAATTTGTTCATTAACACCTCTGAGTCCGTTATGTTCAAAATTCACAATCCTGTTCCTAGCATCCCAGTAAGATTTCTTTTCTGTCTGAGCATATCAGGTGCCCGTTTCTGTAGCCAAGTCGTCCAATCCATAAAGGAAGTGGTGCGGATTGGAGTACATTCTGATCATATAGCGGAAGCATTAACTTGTATTTCCATTTCTACTTGTTTCAGGGACCGCTCTGGATTCAGTAATAATCTTTGGGTCCCTACTCTCTTAATAGCATGAGGTCCAATTTTGGTAATTATTGGCTGAATTGTCCTCCTTGAGGTAGTTTGGGTTTGAGTGACTGTGGTTTCTACTGGTCTCTGGGTTAGTGTATTTTCTGCAGTGTCATCTATTTGGGGTTCAATGCAATCCTGAGTAATATTGTAATCTAATCTATAATCCTTCAATTTTAAGTCTAAACTCAGGATAGGTGGGCAAACAGATCTCACAACGTCCAGAATCAATTCAATTTCTATAGGTTTCTGGGAGTACTTATGGAATCTGACCTGAACGAATGCTTATTCACAGCCCCAAACATTTCTCCCTTCCCATACAGTTGCATTGGTAACCTTCATCATTTGGGATAACATCCTACGGGAGTAAGTGTCATAAGCTTTTCCTTGGCAAAAATATCTCCCAATTGTACTATATATATATGTGGTGTTGCATTAACTTTGGTCACAGTTATGACCATAATCATGAGAAATACAGTTCTCCAGGCTAACATTTCTATTCAAAATCTATTCAACTTTCTTGAGTAAGTTTCAAATTCAGTTCATTATCCCCAGTGTTGCTTTCCAAGGAGCTTCTGGAGCCTTCTTTACTCGTGTATGATGAACCAAACATTCCGTTCTTTAATCTTGATTGCAGTATTAGTGGTGAGAAGCACCTGGAATGCTCCTTCCCACTGAGGCTCCAGGGTCTTTTCTGTAAAAGACTTAACATACACACAATCTCAGGTTGTGTGTCATGTACTGGGCCATCTAACACTCTGCTTCGAGCTCCAGCCACATGCTTTTCAATTTCTCTGAGTTGTTTGTTCAGGTACCATGCACCTGTGTTGGGTTTCTTCCCCTACTTGGGCCGGTGTTCCCTGCTGTACCCCATATGGTCTTCCACAGAGAATCTCTAAAAGACTCATTTTCTCTTTTGCCCTCAGTTTAGTCCAAATCCACGACAACTCCAATGGAAGAGCCTGGGGCCAAGGTAATTGAGCTTCTTGTCCTAATCTTGCAATTTGCCATTTAATCAAATGATTCACTTTTTCTACTTGGTCGCTTGACTGAGGGTGATAGGGGGTGTGAAGTTCCCAATCTATACCCAGCAGGTGGCTAATTTGCTGTACAACCTTTGAAATGGAATGTGGCCCTTTGTCTGAGGATATTGTGGCTGGAACTCCAAAGCGTGGTATCATTTCTTGTAACAGCACTTTGGTGACCTCTCGCGCTTTGGCAGTTCTGGTAGGAAAGGCTCCTGGCCACTCCCAGAAGGTGTCCATTAACACCAATAAGTATCAGTACACCCCTTTTCTTGGAAGTTTCGGAAAATCAATTTGCCACTGTTGCCCAGGCCCTTAGCCTCATACAATTTGTCCAAGTTTTGGTTTGCAATATTTTTGGGATTGGTTTGAAGGCAAAGACTACATTGTCGAGTCACTTGGATGACTATGCCTTGTAAGTTTCTGGCAACAATCCTGTCTCTTAAATAATTATGCCAGGCATCCATTTCCCAGTGAGTTTTCCGATGTTCCTCTTTTACTACTGCCCATAACATATGGGAGGGGACTACAAGACTTCCTTTCCCTTCTTGTGTGACGGCCCATCCTTCTTTGTTATAACTTCCATTTTCTGCTTCAATGAGCCTCTTATCCTTTTTGTTATAATTTGGCTTACCTTCCAGGGAAATCTGTCCATCTGGAACTAAGGGTAATTTGATGGATACCTCACCTTTGGCTGCCTCTTTTGCCTCTCTGTCTGCCAGCTCATTTCCTTTTTCCAGTTCGGAGCTCACTTTCTGGTGGGCCTTAATATACAGGACAGCTACCTTTGCAGGCAGCTGGACTGCATCTAACAGTCTTACTATCTCCTGTGCATGTTTAATGCTCCTTCCTTGTGAATTTAACAGTCCCCTTTCTTTCCAAATGGCTCCATGTGAATGCATAGCCCCAAATACAGGTCTTGGATCTGTATAGATGTTAATTTCTTTTCCCTTTACCAATTCCAAGGCATGGGTTAAAGCAATTATTTCGGCCATTTGTGCAGAAGTGTTTGCTGACAATGGTCCAGACTCTATCATTTCTCTGCAAGTGGTAACTGCATACCCAGTATGCCTCTTCCCACTGATGACATAACTGCTTCCATCAATGAAGCAGGTCTCAGTGTTCTCAAGAGGAGTGTCTTTGAGATTGAGGTTGTTTTATCACACTGTTATGGTTCTATATTGCACTGTTATGTTTTTATATCCAAATTCTCGATCTTTAAAACTTTTACACAGTCTAGACTCACTATCTCAAACTGATCGTGTGCTACTTTCCAATTATAGCATCTCAGGAGCTCCAGGGCACACCCTGGGCACCTAGGTCTCCTTCTGTAAGATATACAATACCATCTCTTGATACACTCTCTGCTGCAGAGAAGGACCCAACCTGGATGGCACCCTGCTTCCCAATGAAAAATCATCAGCCCACACAAAAAGCAAGGAGTTACCCCTATTAGTCCCCACCATTTTGGGTTTCTGAGATTATTCTCTGTTAGGGGTAGTTCCCAGTCAAAAAACAAATAATTACTTGTTCGACTCTAATACAATCCCCTCAAAACACCTTCTCTCTCCTCCCTTTCCTCCATCTGACAATAGCCCTGTCTCCTCCTTCAGCTGAAAATTCACCTGGTTGGAGCCTAAACCATCTAGAGAGCCCTTCCCTGGATGCTTGGGCACTTGCGGCTCACACTCGAGTTACGCTGGCCACTTTTAACAATTTATTAAGAACAAACAAATGGCCAGTTTTACACAAAAGTTCCCAATTCAATGCAATCATAATTTTTAGCACAAGATGGTAGTGTTGTATCACAAATGAATTAGCAACTATTAACTCATTGCAACTACAAATTTTGACACAAGATGGTAGTGTTGCCTCAAAAATGCATTATAGCCCTCATAATTGTAGAAAAATCTAATCTAGCACTCTTCACAAACACACACACATCCAATCACAACCACAACAACAGCTCCCAAAATAGCAGCAATAAACAAGGATTTGCCCAAACTCTCCCCCAGAATTGCTAGCGGTGCCCTCCATGGCACGACAAATCCTTCCACTGGCAGTTTAAACACCAGGATTCTCTCAAGCCCACCCCCAGAACTTGCCCCCTTAAGCCCTCTACAGCACATCAGAATCCCTTCACCGGTAATTTAAACAGTTCTTTCTGCTTGCAAGCAATACCTTTCGGCCCACATCGTGCATAGAGCATGTTCTATGTCTTACCAATTAGCCCTCTCACCCTGGGGTAATTTTAAAATCATAAACATACCATTTTGTCCTTGGCCAGCAGACTTGTCTGTCTCCCACACTGAAGTAGGCAGGAGTGGAGGTCTCTTGTCCAAGAGGGACTCGGGTTGGTGCACCTGGAGCTGTCACACTCCCATCTGTTCCTGCGGGAAGAGAAGGTCCTGCCGTGGTCGCCAAAATGATTCACGAAAGGCAAGGACAAAATATCTTTCAACCAGTTTAGTCAAAAGGATATGTTTATTTCAGGTCTGGATGGACACACGGGATTGCTCCCAAAGGCTTTTAGCCTTGTATTTATTCACAAAAATCATGCATATTCTAAGATGCCTACACATATTTATTACCTGTAACTGCCCATTCCCCGCTCGGTATTAAAATTAGTTGCATACTCATTGTGGTTGCATAGTGTTCCCTTGGTAGTGGGTCGGTGGTCTTTTCAATGAGTTGGAGGGTTTAAGGAAAGGAAGTAAGGACTGTCTACCTGGCACTAAACTTTTTACCTCTGTCCTGTTACTATGATTACCTGACCTGTTAATACCTTCATTCTGGTCTTTATTAGTTTCAGCCTCGAAATTTATGATGGATGAGTCTCCCCTGACTGGCTCTGAGTATTTTCTAATGTACATCAGTTTTCGCTTAAATGCCTCCATATGTGTATTTTGGCTGGTTCTGAATGTTAAATAATCAATCCTTATCAACTTCTAATCCCTATACTAAGATATATACCTTTATGGGTTACATTCCTTACCTCTAGCTTCTAAACCTTCTAAGATATCCCGTAACTTGTTTCCTCAAACACACAATTCTTTAGGCTGTTACAAAATACTACAGTTCAGTAGAATCCCAGTGAGCCATAGTCGCCTGGTTGAGATGGATGTTTTTTCCCACAGGAAAGAAAAGTGAGATGTCCAAGTGTTTTGGAAGAAGATGAGAGGTGGCCACCCTTGGGCTAAGTCAGCTTGAACTGTCTCTCCTGACACCTTTCACTTGGGGAAATCCTTGGATATAGGGATATTTGAAAATGGAATCACAGTTTTGCTTGGGGGTTCCTGGAATGGAAGAAGAGTTCTTTTAATTAGAAAACACTCCAGTGTTTCCAAAGGCAGATGAGAGCCAGCCCTCAGGAAGCCAAGGCCAGCCAGACTTGTCACTCATGGCAGCTTTTGTCTGGGAGCTGTACTTGGATATAGGGAATTCTGGATGTGGATTCTCAATATTGGCCATGGGCATCAGGAGGACAAGGACTGTTCTTTTCCACAGGAAAGAAAGTACAGAGCCCCAGTGTTTCAGTCGCAGATGAGAAGCGACTCTCAAGGTGCCAAGGTCAGCCAGAGCTCTCAGGTGGCCCCAGGAGGCTCAGCCAGCCAGACCTGTTCCATGTTCCCTTGTTTCCATGAGATCCCCCAGTGTCACAATGTTCTCTTTGATTCCATGAGTCCCTGTAGTGTCACAATATTTCCTTGCCACAATATTCTCCTTGCTTCTATAGTGTCAAAAAGGCCTCTCGCTTCCATAAGGTCTGGCAGTGTCACCATGGCCCCTGGGCTCCATGTGGCCCCACTGTGTGACAGTGGTTCTCTGCTCCTTGGTTCTACAGGCCTGACAATTTCATCACTGACCCTTGGTTCCATAGAGGTCCTGAGTTTCACAATGATCCCCTTGATTCCATGAGGCACCAGAGTGTCACAATGGTCTCTGTGCTTCCATGAGGTTCCATGGTGTCTGCATGGTGTCCCTGGACCCGCATTGTCACAACTGACCCATGGTTCCATGAGGTTCCACAGTGTCACCATAATCGCTGTCAGAGGCTGGATGAGATCAATGTCCCAGACACCTCGGGATGAGCTGTCAATCAATCACACAGGGGGCTGGTGCTGACCCAGGCTCTGATTGCCCCAGCAATCACAAGTCCCACCTGGGGGGAGGCCCACGAAGGCCCAGGGGCTTAAAACACGGAGCAGGAGCTCAGCCCATGGTCTGTACCCTGCCTTCTGCTGGGGTCTGAGTCTCACCCACACTGGAACCTAAGCAGTTGGTAGCCATGTATGTGTCCTTCTATAGAACTTCTGTCTTTCTGTCTCTCTCTCCTCTCCTAATGCTCTTTATATGGATCAGTTTTGGGTATCTCAACTATTGAAGTGTTTAAGGGTTTCTAGGGTTAAATCGGATAAGTTAATGAACTTCCTGCTATGACAAGTGTTTTATATTGAATTGGATGTTGTGTTAAATCCTTTTTAAGCATTCCTTGATTTTCTATACATTGCCAGCAAAATTTTGTGTCGTTCTGACCTCTTGAGAATATCTGGTTGGGGATTCCCCTGTGCACCAAACTCGAGTAAAGGAACCTTTGGCCACCCCCAGCATTTCAGTGTTCTGGGGTGTTACAGCCCCTCAGGCTCACAATGGCCTCTTGTTTCCATGGGGCCCTGCAGTGTCACACTGGCCTTGGTTCCGTGAGCATCTGGAGTGTCACACAGGGTGATGCCATTTGTCCTTGCTGCCCCTCCCATCCCAGTGCCCCAGGAACAGCCCCGAGCCACCCGTGAGGGACAGGCCCTGCTGGGCCAGGCCTGGGCTCAGCCCTTGGCCTTTCTGCTGCCTCCAACCAGCCCAGGCCTTGCTCAGCATTGCAGTTCCTGCTCACAGCCTTTGGCTCCTGCAATCCTGCCCTCAAGGATCTGCTCTCACCAGTCCCTGGGGAGCCTTTGGCAGTCCCTGCCCTCAGTGGGGCCACTGATGCTCCAAGGGACTTGGAGTTTTGCTTCTCACTCCTTGAACAGCTTCTTCAACCTTCTCTCAGTGCCTGAGGGTCCTGTACTCCGCCCCAGTCTCATTAAAATACAGAAAGCCCTCATGAGCTATTTGTCTTCTTTCCATTGTCTTAAAGTCTCCAGGGCTTGTGCTGCTGCTTGGAGTCAGTTTGGAGTTCTGTTAAGGAGCAAGATTTCAATGTGCACCTCATGGTGTTCTATTTTTAATCATTGGAATATGTTTTTACTTTTCAATTAAGAAAAGAAGTAATTGAAGCATTCCTCAAATGATCTTAATGCTCAGTGTCTCCTTAAGAAGTCTGGGCACGCAGAAGAATGAGCCCTTTGAGGGCTGATCTTGTTTGGACAACCTGCTCCTCCCCCCCAGCCTCACCATGCCTGACATCACCCACCTGGGACTGACATCCCTGTGCCCTGCATCAGAATCTTGTCCCCTGAGCTCTGCAGCTGGGTGTCCCAGCCTGTCCCACCTGCTCTCCTCAGGGCTCTGCCTGCACACAGGCCCAGGAGAAGTTTTCCTGTTTGTGAGGGCGGCATGGAAAAGCCTGAGCAGCTTTCCTAAACAACAAACCCCAGCGAGGAGCCACATGGTCAGTTCAGGCTGTCTGGAATGATGTCACCTTTCTACAAGGGACAGTGTGACCAGACATGATCTCTGTAAGCAGAATTCTGAATTCTCTGTCCCTGTCCTTTCCCTGGATCTCTGTTACAGATGGAGGCTGCTGGTGCCATCCTCATCTTTAACCTCTCTTTTGAATGCAGACAGATGTTCCCAGGTAGGTTAGGCAGGTGTTGCTCAATGTTTATGCAAAGCTTTTGTATCCTCATGGAACCAAGGAGACCCTTGTGACACAGCAGGGGCTCATGGAACCAAGGAGGCAATTGTGACAGTTTGGGACCTCAGAGAAACAAGGCTCCATTGTGACACTGTGTGGAATCATGGAACCCAGCAGACCACTGTGACACAGCAATGTCTCATGGAATCAGTGATCCATTGTTGCCCTGCCAATTGGAGAGGAGCATGGTGACACTACAGGACCTCATGGAATCACAGGTGCAGTGTGACACAGCCGGGCCTCAAAGAACCAAGGAGACCATGATGACACTAAGGAACTTAATGGAAAAATCGATCCATTCTGACACAGCAGGGCCTCATGGATCCAAGGGTCCTTTTTGGCACAGCAGGACTTCTATGGAACCAAGGGGACCATTGAGTCAAAGCAGGGCCTAATGCACCCATGGAGACCATTGTGACCCTAAGGAAACTCATGTAACCATGGATACCACTAGGATGCTATGTACCCTCACGGAACCAAGGGTCCACAGTGACTCTGTAGGGCCTCTTGGAACTGAGGGACACCATTGTGACACTGCAGGGCCTTGTGGAACCAAGGAGCCTTTGTGATACCCCAGATCCTCATGGAACCAAGAGTGCATTGAGACACAGCAGGGCCTTTTTGGAGCCAAGGAAACCACGGCTAAATTCGGGGTAACTCATAGAACCAAGGAGTCCATAGTTACACTACAAAACCTCTGGAACCAAAGGTCTATTGTGGAAAAGCAGGGCCTCATGGATCCAAGGGGCCACTGTGACACATTGGGGCTGCATTGTCCATTGTGACAATGCCGATCCAAGGAGACCATGGTGACACAGTGTGACCTCATGAATCCAAGGGGTCATTGTGATATTCAAGAACTTGATGGAACCCAGGGTCCAGTGTGATATAGCGGTGCCTCATTGGAACAAAGGAACCATTGTTGACAGCACAGAACCTCATGGAACCAAGGGGCTGTGGCGACACAGCAGGGCCACAGGGAGCCAAGGAGACCTGTGACATTATGGAACTGAGGGTCCATTATGACACTGCAGAACCAACGAGAATATTATTGACGCTAGGGAAGCTCATGGAACCCAGCAGCCATTGTGACACTCCAAGGCCTTGTTGAACCAAGGAGACCATTGTGACACTCAAGAGCCTCATGACACTGAGAGTTTATTGTGACACAGCAGGGTCCCATGGAAGCAATTGTCCATTGTGACAATGTGGATCCCAGGAGATTATGGTGACACTAGGGAAGCTCATGGAACCAGGGGTCCATTGTTACAAATCAAGGCCTCATGGAACCAAGGGTCCATTGTTAAACTCTGTGGCCTCATGGAGCCATGAGATGTGACACAACGTGGCCACATGGAGCCATGAGCCATTGTGACACTGCAGATCCAAGGAGACCATTGTGACTGAGGGACCTCATAGAACCAAGAATCCACTGTAGGGCCCTGCGGAATCAAGGGGACCACAGTGACATTGTCTGGCCTCGTGGAACAATGGAGCCTATTCTGACACTTTAGGACCCACTGGAGCCAACGGGCCTGTCACAGTCCACTCACACAAGCGGGGATCATGATGGTTCATTTGACCTCAGGATGCAAAAGATACACAGCAAGGGGACTGAAGTTTATTCACAGCAAACAGCAATGCACCTTTATTGAGTGCCAACAACACAGTTATGCAATAGAGCGGAGAGATAAAGGAAAAAAAGTAAAAAGAGAGAGAAAGAAAGAGGAGGGTGGGGAATAGCTACCAACAGATGGGGCGACGCCCTCGTGTTCTTCAGCCAATAGACAGACGTGTCTTCTGTGGGGAGATGTCAAAAGTCTCTTCAGAAAGTCCCCTTTTTATAGTCCTTTTCCAAAGCAAGTGGTCTCTGGCCAAGAGGTGGGAAGATTTATAGACTACCATGAGGAGAACCAGTTGCTCTGAGAAGCAGGTGTAGGACACGGCGCTTCCAGCCAGTACCTGCTCAAACACAGCGTACCACGGCAAGCACACCTGCAAACAGTCACTTGGCAAGAAACCACCTCAGCCAGGCCAGGACTCCTATCCAAAAAGAGTGGTGTCCCTGGGGTCTTAGTCTCTGTTGTTGTGATAGTTGTGAGGCAGATGAGGGAATCTTTGGACCGTCTCTTATATGTGGTCAGTGGGTGTAGTCAGTGGGGTGTGGTCAGTTGGGTGGTTGGTCTATTCAAATAGGTGGTCAGTGGGGTCTGGTCAGTGGGTGTGGCCATTTAAGGTGGCCATTGGGGTGTGGGAAGTGGGGTGTGGTCAGTTTATGTGGACATTGGGGTATGGTCATTGGTTGTGGTCATTGGGTGTGGTCTGTAATTGCGGTCGATGGGGATGGTCAGTGGGTGCAGTGAGTGTGGTCAGCGGAGGAGGTCTGTGAGTGTGGTCAGTGGGTGTGGTGAGTGAATGTGGTCATTTGGGTAGCTGGGTGGGGGTGGTCAGTTGGGTGATCATTGGATACGGTCCTTGGTGCGGTACATAGGGGCAGCGATGGACAGCAGGCTGGACATGAGCCAGCAGTGTGCCCAGGTGGCCAAGAAGACCAACGGCTTGGATAAGAAATTCTGTGGCCAGCAGGACCATGACACTGATTTTTCACATGTATGACAGTTTTGGAGGGTGTGGAGCCTGTCCAGAGAAAGGCAGCAAGACTGGTAAGGTGTCTGGAACACAAGTTCTGTGAGGAGTAGTTTAACGAACTGTGGTTGTTTATCCTGGAGGAGACTCAGGAGAGACAAGGTTGGACTTGATAATCTCCAAGATCCTTTCCAGCCTGGCTGATTCTGTGATTCTCTGAAACAAACCTTGGAGCAGTTGCAGGATGAGCCCTGGGCCTCCTCTTCACAAGGTCCAGCAGCCCAGGTCCCTCAGCTTCTCCACACAGCCCCAAAGCCCATCCTGTCAGTCCTGCAGAGCCTCTCCAGCCCCTCCTCACTGCCCACAACAGGGAGCCCCACACCCAGACACACCAGCCCAGATGTGCCCCCCTGGCCTGTGGTGCCTCTGGCAAGGGAGCAGCACGAGGCACTGCAGGAGCCTGCAGACAATTCCTGAAGCACTTGTAGGATGATCCTGATCCCCAAGGGATGTTCCCATGGTGCCAACTCAGTAAATGAAATGTGGAGTGTGGCCAGAGAGGGATGAGCAAACACAGATGGGCTGCTTCAGTGGAGGTGCCAGGGGTGGGAAATAGGAAGAAATATGTACCAGGAAGACTAAAGAAAGCAAAGGTGAAGCAAAGGAAATGCTTGGGGCAGTTTGGGGGTGGCTGCCAGTCAGCCCTGGCTCTGAGCAACAACATCTGCAGTGGGACAGCAAACTCTCAGCTCATGGCAACAAACTTTTTGGATGATTTCAGAGGCCACAACAAACCTGAGTGGTTTCCCTCCCATTCCCAGCCCTTGCTGGCCCCAGGGGCTGATGGCATTTGTGCTCACTCAGCTCCATCTCCCCACAGCAGCACCATGGGGGTGCTGACGCCTGCTCTGTGCAGTGCAAACAGGGGCTCCTGAGCCAGTGCTGCCGTGTCTGTGCCTGCAAGGATGCGGCACCTGTGTGAGCTGGGGGAGAGGCCAGGGCTGCAGAGGGGGGATGTTGTTGGCAGGTGCATGAGGACGCTCTGGGACGCTGCCGTGGGCTGTCCAGCGCAGTGGGGATGGATCAGCCCCTGCTCTGCTGCTCCTTGCCAGGGTCTCCCCCTTGCAGGGCCCATGCAGAGCACCAGCCATGCTGTTTGCCCCCAGCCTGCCCACGGCCAGCCTGGGGCTGCTCACGGGGGTTTTCTCTGCTCAGCACTGGCCTGGCCAAGTGCCCTGGAGAGAGCCTGGCCAAGGAGCCTGGAGCCCCCAGGCCCTGCCCTGAGGCGTCAGTGCTGCCCCAGCAGTGCCCATGGCCTGTCCCTGCTGCAGCCCCGGCACTGCCACCCCCAGGGCTGTGCCCGGCCCCGAGAGCACTCAGGCCCTGCAGCAACACGAGGGGCAGGAGGGCAGCGGGGCAGTGGCACGGGAGCAGCACTGGCAACACCAAGTGCTGCTGCTGCTGCTGGGCACAGCTGCTGTGCCAGCACTGATCTGCCCCAGCTCTGCACACAGACATTGCTGCTGCAGCTCCAGAGAAGGCAACAAAGGGGCAGCTCTGGAGAAAATGCTGCTGGGACAGAAATACTTTAGCTCATTTAAAGCCACCAAGAGTGCTCCCCCTCACTGAAACAATCTGTGGCCACAGGGTATATGGAGAGAAACAAAATGAGAAATGGAACACACAGTGTCTTTTTTAATGAACAATATAATAAAACTAAAAGAAGGGAAAACAACCCCACAACCAAACCAACAGGAAGTATCAAAGATTATTTTTATTACAAATTCTTTTCAAAAATTAGCTAGCAGTTTAATATTCCTGAAAGCATCCAGTCATCAGTCTCCACACTGAAGCCTTGAGCTCCTGATTCCTCAGGCTGTAGATGAGGGGGTTCAGGAGTGGAGGCACCACTGAATATAGAACAGACACTGCAGGATCCAGGGATGTGGATGACATGGAGGGGGGCTTCAGGTAGGCAAAGAATGCAGTGCTGAGGAAGAGGGAAACCACAGCCAGGTGAGGGAGGCAGGTGGAAAAGGCTTTGTGCCGTCCCTGCTCAGAAGGGATCCTCAGCACGGCCCTGAAGATCTGCACATAGGAGAAAACAATGAACACAAAACAGCCAAAATCTAAACAAACACTAACAGCAAGAATCCAAACTTCCCTGAGGTAGGATTTGGAGCAGGAGAGCTTGAGGATCTGTGGGATTTCACAGAAAAACTGGCCCAGGGCATGGCCATGGCACAGAGGCAGGGAAAATGTATTGGCTGTGTGCAGCAGTGAATAGAGAAAGCCACTGGCCCAGGCAGCTGCTGCCATGTGGGCACAAGCTCTGCTGCCCAGGAGGGTCCCGTAGTGCAGGGGTTTGCAGATGGACACGTAGCGGTCGTAGCACATGATGGTCAGGAGGGAAAGCTCTGCTGAAATGAAAAATACAAAGAAAAACACCTGTGCGGCACATCCTGAGTAGGTGATGTGCCTGCTGTCCCAGAGGGAATTGTGCATGGCTTTGGGCACAGTGGTGCAGATGGAGCCCAGGTCAGTGAGGGCCAGGTTGAGCAGGAAGAAGAACATGGGGGTGTGCAGGTGGTGGCCGCAGGCTACGGCGCTGATGATGAGGCCGTTGCCCAGGAGGGCAGCCAGGGAGATGCCCAGGAAGAGGCAGAAGTGCAGGAGCTGCAGCTGCCGCGTGTCTGCCAATGGCAGCAGGAGGAAGTGGCTGATGGAGCTGCTGTTGGACATTTCTTCACTCTGGGCATTGTGGACTGTTGAAGGAGGAAACAATGACAAGTCAAGGGAGACTTTACTGAGCAATGTCCAAGCCTTTTCTCCCTGCCCTGCCCATGCTGTTCTGTACCCCCCAATTTTCCTTTTTTCAGAGCCCTTCCTTCAGACTGCAGCTCTGTTGAGATCTGGTCTCATTGCTGTGACAAGCTGGGGCTCTGCCCATGGACACCGAGGAGTCAGCAGTGGGGTCACGGGAACAGGGACAGGAGCCAGTCCTGAGGCTGGACTTCATCAGCCCAAACTGCTCCTGAGTCTGAGGAGCATGGCAGGTTCTCCTGTCCCAGGGCTAAGGAACAGTGATGGCCAAAGGCAGTTTGAGATGGTATCCTGCTCTGCCCAGGGAGATCAGAGAGAACTCTCTGCAATGCAAGAGCATTGGTTGTAACTCAGTGAAGGGTGAGGGGAACAGCTTTGTCACTCCATCAGTCTCCAGCTGCCCTTTCTGAGCTCAAGGGCAATCACTGTGTTCCCCTGAAAACCAGCCTGACACAGGTGAGAACAACCTGGTTCAGTCTTTCTCAGAGTCCCAGCCCCACTCCTGGCCAAGTACACTTCTGTTCCCCAGTGTCCTTTGGAGGCAGCTCCCAGCTAGGATGGCATCCTGAGGACACACCAAGGTTCCTGTCCATGGCACTGCTTGAGGAGAGTTGGGTCATTCCCAGGCTCCCAGCCTGCCCAGCCCAGAGCTCCTGGGGCACAGGGATCTGGGACACCCATTGCTGTGCTCAGCCTGCACAGGAGGAGCCCAAGGGCTGGGCCTGAGCCTGCAGCTGGACTGCCATTCCCAGAGAGCCCATCAGCAATCCAGGAGCACCTGGGCAAGGCAAGGAGAGAGAGAGCCAGCCCTGAGGAAAAGCCTTTCCCTGGCCAGCCCTGCACAGCCCCTCCCAGGCAGCATCAGGGCAGGAGAGTGGCCCTCAGGCCCTGGTCAGCAGGGAATGGCACATGGCAGGAGAGATGCCCTTCATGTCTGGTACTGCTCTGCCAGCCCAGGAGGGCACTGAGGGCCCCAAGCCCCTGGCTGAGGGCTGTGCTGGCTGGGAGGGGACACCAGAGCTGTGCTGCTCAGGGCTGGCAAGATTTCCTTGAGCCAATCCTATGCTTTTTTCCTACAAATTTATTCAAAACAATTTCTCTATCTTTGGAGAAATGTCACTTCCAATTTTTTAAAATTTTTACGCTGGGGGTTTTGCTGTTAATTTATTGCCCCTTACATTGTACGGGGAAAAATCCTATTTCAGCTTTGCTCTCAGCACGATCACTGGGGAGCCCAGAGGGAAAACAGGACTCCCACTCGCAGTGCAGTCACACACTGTTGGCATTTGGTAATTATACCTATATCTATTTCAGGGTGACTGCACTTAAAATGTGTTGGAAAAATAAAGAGGACTCTTTGGAAGGTCCGGTTTCTAAGTCAGTTTCTCTGAACCTTTCCCTCTTTCCCTAGGCACCTAAAGAGGGACGGTATCCAGCACTGGTGTGGCTCTCAGATCCCTGGAATTGTGCCTACTGGGGGCTGTTTCCCTCTATCCAAGCCTTGTCCTGCCAGTGCTCCCAGAGCCCAGCCCATCCCTGGGGGCTCAGCTCTGCCCTGCACACCCCTCCCAGCTTAAGGCACTGCCCAGGGGCATCTCCCTGCCAGCAGCCCCTTAAGGGCAGCTCAGACAAACTGAGATGCTGCAAGCCAAGGTGCTGCTGCTGCTGCTGTCTGTAGGCAGAGGAAGATGAGGAGGCACTTTGGGAGGGAGATGTGAGGCAGATCTGCTGATCCCCAGTGGGACAGTGCAGGAGTCTCAGTGACACACACACACCTGACAGCCCCTTTCCCTTCCCTTCAGGAGAAAGCTGAGAGCAGCCCTGGCCATGCAGCACCATCTCCACAGCAGGAGGAACCTGCCCTGATGGGGGTGGCTCCTTCCACCTCCAACTTCCCCCACAGTCCATGGGGAGCTGCCAGGCAGGCTGAGAGCTCTCCCTGGCAACTGGCACATGCCCTGTGCTGGCCAGGAGCCCTGAGGGCTGCAGGAGCTGCTCTGCAGGACAGCCCTGGGCAGCCCTGGCTGCAGCCCCAGCTTCAGCCCCTGCAGCCGTCCCTGGCAGCAGGAGCCGTCCTGCCCTGTCCCTCTGATGGTGCCCAGGGCAGCCCTGCTCTGCAGCACATCCTCCTCCTCCTCCTGTGCCTCAGAGAAACTGGGAGAGTCCTCCTGACACATCCCCCAGGCTGTGGGCTGTGCTGGCTTCAGGAGATCCCTCCAGGAGCACAGGGGACATTGCCCTGCACCCACAGACTCACCATGTCCAGGGCTGTGGAGATGTTTCCCCAAGTGAAGTCTCAGCTCAATGTCTTCCCAGTGCTGATTGCCTTTAGCCTGTCTGTGCCTGGCTCCTGTCCCCTCAGTGCCTGCAGGCAGTGCCCTCAGCCCTGCTGGGCTGGGAGAGGAGCTGCTCCTCAGCAGAAATGTCTTTTTGAAGCCCTTCTTGGTTTACCTTGGGAGCTGCCTCTGTGCCAGGAGCCCAGCCCAGCTCAGCAGCAGAGACACAGCACAAGGACTTTAATGAACCTCTTGAGGATTTGGTGCTGTTTACATCAGACTCAGCCCCTGAGAGATTGTTCAGAAACTTCTTGAGAACTCGGAGTTAAATTGAAACTCCAAAATTTCTCTAACTTTAATGGATCCCACTGAGGGACAGGTCTGAGAAAGTGTCCCCAGCTTCTAGTTTGAGCAGAACAATGGAGGCAGTGATGACAGGTAGGGAAAAAGAAGGGAAAGATGTCCCTGATGCTGAGCACACCTGGATGTGTTTCAGGAATGCAAAGGGCCAAGGCCTGAGCCCCAGCCCCTGGCAAGGCACATCCTGTCCCTCCCTCATTGCTCAGGGCTCTTCCCAGGCCACTGGGCTCTGGGGATGTGCAATGCCAAGGGCAGGACCATGGGGCGGCCCCTGCCAGGCTGCTGAGGAGGGACAAGAAGGCAGTGAGGCCCCAGCACAGCAAGGCTCACTTGTCCCCTGCTGGCCTCAGGCCCAGGGCCAGCAGCCATGGCCCAAGTGCTGCAGCAGTTGGCTCTGGCAGGGCCTTTCAGCTGCTGCCCATCCCTGTGCCCTCTGCAGCCCAGGCTGTCCTACGGTGTCCATGCCCTGCACCTCTGTCCCTGCAGGCTGTCGTCATCCCCCGGCTGCCCCACCTCGTTGGCCCTTCCTTTGCTGACAGCTCTGCATCCTGCCTGCCTCTGCCTGGCCACACAGAAAGCTTTGGGCTTGATACCAAACTGGTTATTTCAATTTTTACTGTGCCTGTGAAATTTTAGCACAGGAACAAGGCATGCAGGTGCTGCTTTCCCAGAAAGGATGGTTGGAGGAGAATAAGAAGACATCTGGCTCTAGGATGCAGTGATAGAAAAAACAACGACTGAACCTTGGAACTTGGTGTGGGATTTATGGAAATGGGTAAATTGCAATAGACATGTAGTGACTGAATATAAGCAACATCAATGTGGAATTGAATGTCCATGTAAGGTTAGGAGTTATCCCACATTGGACCTGAGACCTGAAAATATTAGTGAAAACAAATTAGTTTAAAGGAGCCTTATTCTGATGTTTCTGAGATTTGGTTACAGCAGAGCCTCACAGAACCAAGGAGTTAACCGATGCACTATGGAACCTCAAGGAACAATGGGCCTATTTGACACTCTGAGAACTCATGTAACCAAAATCCATTTTGACAGAGTGGGGCCACATGGAACCTATGGTCCCTTGTGACACTGCAGATCCAAGAAGACCATTGTGGCACTGAGAAACTTCATGGAACCAAAAGTCCATTGTGACAGGGAAAGGCATCATGGACCCAAGGGGCCATTGTGACACTGTGGAACCTCCTGCAACCCTGGGTACATTGTGACACTGCAGGGCCCCAAAGAACCAAGGAGTCCATTGTGACACTGCTGAACCTCACAGAACCAAGGTGACCATGTTATACTACAGAACCTCGTGGGACAAATTGTCCAAGGTGACACTGCAGAACTGTTGCTGAGAGTATGAAAGCTCATGGAACCAGAAGTCTATTGTGACCAAAGGACCATTGTGACACTGTGGATCCAAGGAGACCATTGTGACACTGAGGAACTTCATGGAACCAAGGGCCCATTGTTACACTGTGGGGACTCATGAAACCAAAGTTCCATTGTGACACTCCAGGGCCTCATGGAACAATGGAGACTACTATGAAACAGAATCACAGAATGAACAAGGTTGGAAAAGACCTTTGAGATCATTAAGTCCAACCTATGACTTAACATCACCTCATCAACTTAAACAGGACTCTGAATGCCATATGCAGGCTTTTTTTAAATGCCTCAAGATGTGGTGACTCCACCACCTCCCTGAGCAGAAGATTCCAGTGCCAAATCACTCTTTCAGAAGAATTCAGAAGAATTTTTTCCTGATGATAAACCTAAACTTTTGCTGTGGCATCTTAATACTGTGTCCTCTTGTTCTGTCAGTGGTTGCCTGGGAGAAGAGACCGACACCCACCTGAGTACAACCTCTGTTCAGGTAGTTGTCGAGAGTCTCACTGGAGACCATTGTGGCCACTGGGGCCACTGTAGCACAACAGGGCCTCATGGAATCAAGGGGAGCACAGTGACAGTGTGGGGCTCCATGGGACAAAGGGGCCATTCTGACACCGTGGAACCAAGGAGACCTTTGTTACAGTACAGGGCACCATGGAACCAAGGAGGCCATTGTGACACTGCAGAGCCTCATGGAACCAAGGGCACAGGAATGACACTTTGAACTCCAAGGGACCAAGGGGGCATTCTCACACTGCAGAACCAAGGAGACATTGTGACACTATGGGGCATCATGGAACCAAAGGTTCATTGTGACACAGCACAGCCTCATGAAACCATGGTGGCCACTTTGAGATCTCGTGAAACCAAAGGGCCATTGTGGCATTTCAGGGCATTTTGTCACAAGGGGCCATAATGAACTGTGGGGCTGTTGGGGGTTGAGTGTTTTTCTATTACTGTGTCAATTTAAAGAATTTTTCCCATTATCATGCCAATGGAACTGGCTGGGTTACACCCTGGACCTTTTGAAGACTCTGGACAAAAGGGGTGGGTGGGATCAGCTTCGAGAGGGGCACTCGTGCTTCCGGACGGGACTCGTGTTTCCGGGGAGCTCAGAGGAGGACATCTCGTCTGCAGCCACACGGCTGAACGCAGGAGAGCCAGACCCTCTGCAATCACCTGCCCTGCATCTGCCCCGCTGCAGCCTCCTGCCTCTGCGGACACAGTGAATCACCCGGACACCAACGGTGAGCGAGTAGCTGCCCCTCTCCAGCCCGCTCCCACCCGAGACCAGTGTGGCTGCTGCTGCCCCCTCCGGCCTCCACCCCCACTGAGAGAAAGTGTGCCCACAGCTAAAGAAAGGACTGGAACCGAGTTATCTGTTCTGTTCTGTTCTGTTCTGTTGGTAATTTTAACAACTGCTGTTGTTTCTGCTTGTAAGGTTAGATATATTAGTAAAAGAGCTGTTATTCCTACCCCCTTATCTCTGCCTCAGAGTCCTTGATTCAAACGTTTATAATACTTGGGGGGAGTGGAATTAAGGTCTCTGTTTAAAAGGGAAACTTCTGCCATTATCAGCAGACCCCTTTCCTTCAAACCAGGACAGAGTTTGGCACCCATCATGGGGCAGAGGTAACTGAGTGGACAGTTAAGACAGGAGTAACAGCTCTCTTAAGAGGCAACATGCTGCCCAGTTTAATCTGGTTTGGGCTCCATGTGGCAACAGATATCTCCCTCCCATTTGCAAGCCCTTATTTGAATATGGGCCCTCTCACCTAAGTTACTGTAGCTATTATCCGATTAGTTTGGTGGATTATGTCAGGAATTCATGTTTTTTTAATTTTCTCTGGGAAGTGGCTACATGGATCCAGAGCTATTGTACTCTAACTGCATGTTTTTGGGGTTATTTCAATAATGGTACTTACTGTGAGGTAATGAATGCAAGGGAAATTTTCTCCCAACCCATCACCCAGTTTTTTGAGGCTACTCCACCAGTTTTCAAGGACTTCAGATCTGCTTTAAATGCTAATGATATCACACAGTGGCTGGCGTTGCTGATATGCCTGTTCTGTTTAGCATTCAGAGACAAGGGAATATTGGTTTGGATAACAACCCTGATACCTACCCCAGGGACTAGGGATGTTGCCCCAGAGTCTGCCCCTGCCCTAGAGACTAGGGATGTTGCCCCAGAGTCTGCCCCTGCCTCAGGGTCTAGGGATGTTGCCCCACAACATGACTCTGCTCCAGGGAATAGGAGTGCTGCCCCAGAGCCTGATGCTGCCCCACAGCCCACCGCAGAAATGAACCACCCAGAGTGGGTGGGGGCTCTAGTGAAGCATATAGGCCAGATGTTGAAGGAGCAAAGCCAGATGTTGAAGGAGCACAGCCAGATGTTTAAGGAGCAATTTCTCCAGCTGGTGAGAAACCCTCCCCTTGCCCTAAAGAGGGAGAGTCGGGTAGTGCTGCAGTGGAACCCGTAGATGTTGTATCTGTCCAAGTTCCAGCTGGATCACAGGGGCAGCCACAGCCAGCAGCAGTTGCCCCTGTGGAAACTAGAAAATCTAAGATTAAAACAAGGCACCTAGATAATGGGGATCAGCCAGGAGGGTCCCCACAACCAGCAAGGGAGCCAGAGATTGAGATCGTCACCGTGTACCTCTCATACAATAGTCTCCGTAACCTGTGTAAAGATTGTACAGCGGGGCCGTGAGTCTTTTACAACTTGATTACTCTGAGTCTGGGACCTTATGGGAACAGGTGTGCAACTGGATGGAACTGAGGCCAGGAATTTGGGATCCTTGGCCCAGGATTCAGGTGTGGACCAGATATTCGTAAGGGAGCAAGGCCTCCTTTCCCTCTGGGACCGGCTTTTAATGAGTGTGAGAGAGAGGTTTGTTCACAAAGAGAGAATGCAGGAGCACCACTGTAGAATGCGCTGGAAGACCCTTGAGGAAGGGATCCAGCAGCTGAGAGAAGTATTTGAGTTACTCTTTGGGAGGGATGGACAGCATGACAATGACCCTGACAAGGTCAGGTGCACAGGGCAGATGCTGTGGAATCTGGCAAACCTGGGGCCATCTCAAAATACCACCTTCATTGCAATTATCAATGCTGATAACCACCAAGAGACAGTGGGTTCTGTTGCCAACAGACTCAGAAATTTTGAGAGCATGATGAATGGCCCAGTGCAGGCCAATGTCTCTGCCATGGCCAGGGACCTCCAAGAGGTCCAAGATAGGATGGAGGAGATGAGGGAGGAGATAAGGGAGGAGATAAGAAAGATCAGTGCAGCACCAGTGCGAGTCATAGGCCCCAAATCTAGAACCCAACGCCCCCCAGCTAGGGAGAGAGGGTACACCCCACGAGCTGATCTGTGGTTTTTCCTGTGAGACCATGGAGAAGACATGGGAAGATGGGATGGGAAACCCACTTCTGTCCTGGCAGCACGGGTGCGTCAGCTCAGGGAGGGAAATGCTAACCAAGGGAACCGCGCTAAAATGAAGGTAGCCTCAACGTCCCATGGTAAAGGTGAAGAGTATCACAGAAGGGAGGATGATCTGTCAGATCCCCTGGAAGGAACCTCCACTATGTATGCCCAGGAAAGAAATAATAACCAGGGCTAGAGGGGCCCGGCCTCTAGCCAGGGAGAGGCATGGGATGACAGAGAGTATTTGACAGTGTGGGTGCGGTGGCCTGGCACATCAAAGCCACAGGAACATAGAGTACTAGTTGATACTGGTTCACAATGCACCCTGATACCATCAGAACATGTGGGGAAGGTACCTGTTTCCATTGTTGGGGTGACAGGGGGATCACAGGAATATACTTTGCTGGAAGCTGAGATTAGCCTGACAGGGAAGGTGTGGCAGAAACATCCTATTGTAACTGGCCCAGGGGCACCACGTATTCTAGGCATAGAATTCCTCAGGAATGGCTACTACAAAGACCCAAAGGGGTTCAGGTGGGCTTTTGGAATAGCTGCTGTAGCAACAGAGAGCATTAAGCAGTTGAACACTTTGCCTGGACTATCAGAAAACCCATCTGCAGTGGGGCTCCTGAAAGTGACAGAGCAACAGGTACCAAATACCACCATGACAGTGCACCGCCGGCAGTACCGGACAAATAGAGATGCTGTCATCCCCATCCACATGATGATCCGTGAGCTGGAGATCCAAGGGGTGGTCAGCAAAGCCCACTCACCCTTCAACAGCCCCATCTGGCCTGTGCACAAATCTGATGGAGAATGGAGATTGACTGTGGACTATCGTGCCTTGAATGAAGTGACTCCACCACTGAGCGCTGCCGTGCCGGACATGCTGGAGCTGCAGTACGAGCTGGAGTCCAAGACAGCAAGGTGGTATGGCACCACTGACATTGCCAATGCGTTTTTCTCCATTCCTTTGGCAGCAGAGTGCAGGCCTCAGTTTGCTTTCACCTGGAGGGGCGTGCAGTACACCTGGAACTGACTGCCCCAGGGGTGGAAACACAGTCCTACCACCTGTCATGGACTGATCCAGGCTGCACTGGAAAAAGGTGAGGCTCCAGAACATTTGCAGTACATCGATGACATCATTGTGTGGGGGAACACGGCAGTGGAGGTATTTGAGAAGGGAGAGAAGATCATCCAGATTTTGCTGGGAGCCAGTTTTGCCTTTAAAAAGAGCAAAGTTAAAGGACCTGCCCGAGAGATCCAGTTCCTGGGAGTGAAGTGGCAAGATGGACGGCGCCAGATCTCCACTGAGGTCATCAATAAGATCACTGCAATGTCTCCACCAACAAGCAAGACGGAAACACAAGCTTTCCTAGGTGCCATAGGCTTTTGGAGAATGCACATCCCTGAGTACAGCCAGATTGTGAGCCCTCTCTACTTAGGCACCTGCAAGAAGAATGATTTCCACTGGGACCCTGAGCAGCAGCAAGCCTTCGCCCAGACCAAACAGGAGGTCGCTCATGCAGTAGCCCTTGGCCCAGTAGGATGGGACCAGAAGAAAAGAATGTGCCTTACTCTGCAGCCGGGAACCATGGTCTGTCCTGGAGCCTTTGGTCGAATATGCCTGGTGAGACTCGAAGCTGACCCCTGGGATTCTGGAGCAGAAGTTACAAAGGGTCTGAAGCCAATTACACTCCCACAGAGAAGGAAATCCTGGCTGCCTATGAAGGAGTTCAAGCTCTCTCAGAGATGACTGGCATGGAAGCACAGCTTCTCCTGGCACCCCGACTGCCAGTGCTGGGGTGGATGTTCAAAGGAAAGGTTCCCTCTACCCACCACGCCACCAACGCCACATGGAGCAAGTGGATTGCCCTCATCACTCAGGGCGCCCGTAATGGCAACCCAAATCACCCTGGGATTTTGGAAATAATTACAAACTAGCCAGAAGGTGAAGATTTTGGTTTCGCCAACGAAGAGGAGCAGAAGCAAGTGACCTGGGCTGAAGAAGCTCTACCATACAACCAACTGCCAGGAGATGAAAAATGCTACGCCCTTTTCACTGACGGTTCCTGTCGCATTGTGGGGATGAACCGGAAGTGGAAAGCAGCCATATGGAGCCCCACACGACAGGTTGCACAAGCTACCGAAGGAGAAGGTGGATCAAGTCAACTTGCTGAGCTCAAAGCTGTTCAGCTGGCCTTGGACATTTCTGAGAGAGAGAAATGGCCAAAGCTCTACCTTTACCCTGACTCCTGGATGGTGGCCAATGCTCTTTGGGATTGGCTGGAGAGGTGGAAAAAGGCTGACTGGCAATGTAGAGGAAAACCATTCTGGGCTGCTGATGAGTGGAAAGACATTGCCACTCGGGTAGAGAAGCTACCCGTGAAAGTCCGTCATGTGGATGCCCATGTTCCCAAGAGTCGGGCTAATGAAGAACAGTGGCATAATGAGCAGGTAGATCAGGCTGCACAGATAGAGGTCTCAAAGATAGACTTAGATTGGGAACACAAGGGAGAATTGTTCCTGGCTTGATGGGCCCACGATGCCTCAGGTCATCAGGGCAGAGATGCCACCTATAAGTGGGCACGAGACCGAGGGGTGGATCTAACCATGGACAGTATTTCTCAGGTTATCCATGACTGTGACATGTGCGCTGCCATCAAGCAGGCGAAGCGGGTGAATCCCCTCTGGTATGGTGGGCAATGGTCCAAATATATGTAGGGAAAGGCCTGGCAGATTGATTACATCACACTGCCTCAAACCCGCCAAGGCAAGCGCTACGTGCTGACCATGGTGGAATCCACCACCGGATGGTTGGAGACCTACCCTGTGCCCCATGCCACTGCTCAGAACACTGGGCCTGGAAAAGCAAGTCCTCTGGAAGCATGGCACTTCTGAGAAAATCGAGTTGGACAACGGGACTCATTTCAAGAACGGCCTTATCAACGCCTGGGCCAGAGAACATGGCATTGAATGGATATATCATATCCCTCACCAACTTGCATCAGTTGCCAGGAAAGTTGAAGAGTGCAACAGCCTACTCAAGACTACCCTGATGGCACTTGGAGGGGGAATCGTCAAGAACTGGGAAACAAGCAAAGGCCACCTGGATGGTCAACACCCGAGGGTCCATCAATCGAGCTGGTCCTGCCCAATCTGAACCCTTGCACACAGTGGATGGAGATAAAGTCCCTGTAGTACACATGAATGGCATTTTAGGAAAGACTGTTTGGATTAATCACACCTCAGGCAAAGACAAATGCATCCGTGGGATTGTCTTTGCTCAAGAACCTGGTTACACTTGGTGGGTAATGCAGAAAGACGGGGAAACCCATTGTGAACCGCAGGGAAACCTAATTTTAAGTGAGAACTGTGTAAAAGTTTTCATTATGCAGATGGCAATAGAATAAGGGGTGGATAATGTCTTCGGTTGATGTGGCCAGAAATGTGTATTCTATCACCATCTGTTGAAGCTGGGTGGGGCAGTGACCCTTATCTCCATGGCACATACCATCTATTAATGGTCCATCTTTAAGACAAGGTGGGGCAATCCTCTTTATCTTTTCCACAACCCATCCTCCCTCCAGGAGGATATCATCTGCTGCTGGTCCATTAAGTCCCGCTTTATGACTGATAAAATTACATCATCCCACTGGGAGATGCTCCAGCCAGGGGGAGGAGCCAAGCCTTTCCTACCTGGATAAAAACTGAGATTTTGGTCAGCAAGTTATCCTTCTTTCCATTGGATTCCAGAGGAACACCAGACCTTTCCACATAATCTCTGGACCTTCAGAGGAAAACTGCACCTTCTACAGGAGCACTGCTCCAACTGAACCACATCTGCCACTGCAGGAGGATGCAGCCACCATTTAATGGGACTGCTACCAACACCCTGAAT
>NW_026612805.1:0-40898 GCF_029582105.1 Oenanthe melanoleuca | reverse complement strand
TCTTTACTCATCCTCTCCAGAACACACTGCCTTTGGAATTTGGCCTACTGGCCAGGTTTTCTCCAGCCATGGTGTTTCTTTTTTGAGACAGAAAGGGCACTGGACTTTGATGCCAAGGCCAAAGGAGTGGGGCAGCCAAAACACCTTGTGCAGGTTCAGGCCTTCAGCCGTGACTGGGCAGAGGCAGGATGGAAGGAGGCCCTTGTAGCTGCAAGAGGCAGCAGCCCGGCCCTGGGTGCCTCCTCCTGGCAGCGGGAGAATCCTCTGCTCTCAGAGCCAAACTGGCAGCTGGCTGGTCCCGAGGGGAAGCGCAGCCGTGCTGGGCACAGCACAGACTGCTGGCATTGGCCGTCTGGAGTCTGCCCAGGAGGAGAGAAAGGCAAACAGCAGCCCAGGGCTGGTGGCCTGGCTGAGGATTGCTGCTCTTCTGCCGGCTGCCCTGCACCTCCTGGGCAAGGTCAGCAGCGTGTGCAGCACTCTGGGCACAGCGGGAGGGAGCCGGGCTGCTCCACAGGCTCCAGCGCAGGCCAGCGTCCTTCAGGCACGGCACTTGTGCCAGGGAACCGAGGCCAGCGGGAGGCACTGACAGCTTGTCAGCTCAGAGCTGCAGGAGACAGTGCCTCACACAGCTCTGGCAGGAAGCGCCTGCAATCCCGCAGTTGTGCTCTGAGCCTGAGCAAAGGTGTGAAATGCAGAGTGTTTTGCAGAAATAATCAGGGGCACCAGGCCAGCCTGCTTTGTGCTCTCTGGTGCACAGCAAGCACTGGGCAATGCAGCTCTGAGCTGCTGGGAAAGAGATATCAGAAATGAACCAACTCTTGGATAAAATTAAATGGGGACAAACTCAACAAAGCAAAAGAGAAAAAGCTCCTTAGTAGAGATTCAGCAGAGCCAGGTGTGTGTGTCCCTCCCCTGAAAGCAGAACATACACATACTCCAACAAAATACTTCTTTTTCTTGCCTTTCCCAGCTGGGGACGATCCCTGTCCCCTTTCCTACGGCTTCATATGTAAGAACTTGTGTTCTCTCCTGTCCGCCTTCTTTTATGTCTGTCCCTTCCCCGTTCATCCTACTTTCTTTTTGGTCTGGTGTTCATCCTTGCCCCACTCTCAGCTCACAGTAGCACCCTACAAATTGACTAGAACCAATCCAAACCATAAATAACAACACCTAGAAGCAACAACTTCCATCCTTTTTTCTAATAACTTTTCGGCTGCAGCAAAATATTACCTCCTTTCTCGCAGAGGGAATCGAGAATGAGCCTGAGGCTTGTGCTTGAGTAGTGAGCTGATTTGGAAGGGAGCAGAAGCGTTTCAGTAGGCAATTTTTAATTTCTGAAGGTAAGACCCAAAGTGGTTTCAGTCTGCAAAAGCATTTGCAAGGTGCATTGACAGAATGCTTGTGTGCAATTCCCAGAGAAAGAGGGGGTAAGAAAATGTTTAACTGTAACAAATCATGAACTCCTTTAGCTTTAACAGACAGTGTTGAGCCATGTCTTCCTTCAGTGCAGTGATGAATGTGTGCAAGTGGCTATCTTAGCCTTGAGAAGAAAGAGCATGGTCCTCCTAAGGAGGTAGCTGGAATGCATTCAAGGGGAAGAAAGTGGTTTGAGGAGGTTCTTGACCATCAGAGGAGAATGTTCCCCAAAATGACCACGAGAGACCCTCAATAGACCCCTAATCTCCTGTTAATAACTTCTGAGAAGTGATTGAAATATATCAAATAATTTGGGGGAATGTTGAGCCTGTGAGTTTCAGCAAAGTAATGAGTGTGTCTTAGTTGCATGGTTACAAACTAGTAGCTGATATTTCTCAGTGAGCACGTCTTAGAAAAGTGCTTCCCCATGCAGCCAGCACTGAAATAAAGAAATGCCTCCTTTCTCACCCTGAGCTGGCAGTGGGGATCGGGCCCCGCTGGGTAACTTGCACTGTAATAACTTCTATTGAAAGGTGAAAATGAAATCTTTTCCAGCAGTTCCCCTCTGGTTTATGTTTTTGGGGCCCAAAGTTCTCTGTGCTGCAGGTGCCCTGGGTGTGTGCAGAGCAAGGCAGCCCTCAAAAACCCTGTGGTTTTTCCACAGGTGGTCATAACCTGTTCCCAGGTGTGCCCAGCTGTGGCAGCAGAAAGAGCCCGCAGCGCAGTGGGCGCCGTGCCCTGCCCTGCCCAGCCGGGGCTCTCTGGCACAGAGCAGCAGCAGCGCCAGCACCTTTCAACTGCTCCTGCCTTGCCTTCACCTGGGACACTGAAGCCTCTGGAAATCAGCACTGCCAGTCACGTTCCCAGCTTGGAACAGCTCCTGCAGGTGGGCAAATCCTGCCTGTTTGACTGCTTCCAAATAGGAAGAAAGGCAGAGGTAGAGACGTACATACAGAGAAGCCCTGGGCTTGTCCAAACAGACAAATGTATGGGGGAATGTGTTAGGAATTATTGCAGCTGTTATGCCAATACTGCCTTCTCCTCTGCCCTTTTCTCTCTTCATATTTACTTTCCTTTTCCCTCTCACATTTCCACCTGTTCCCACTCCCAATTCTCAGTTTTCAGGTGCTGTTTCCTTCCAAATTTTACTCATTTCCCCCACCTTTTCAGCTCACTTTCCGAACACTTTTCGTCTCACATTTCCAAACCGTCCCACTCGTTTCCTGTTATGTTTCTTCCCTCATGTTTCTCACAATTTTTCTATCTCGTATCCTGCCTTTTTGTGCCCTCATCTTTCTCTCTTTTCTCAGTCATGTTTCTCAAAGTTTTCTCCTCACGTTTCTCACTTTTCCCCTCATGTTTCCCAGCCTTTTCTTCTCACATTTCTCACACTTTTCCATTCACATTTATCATTCTTTCCTCTCATGTTCTTTACACATTCTCTCTCCCATTCTGTGCCCTTTTTTCACTCATGTTTTCTGCCTTTTTCTGCCCTCAGGTTTCTCGCTTTTTCTCCCTCAGGATTCTCACAATGTTCCCCTCACATTTTCTGCCTGTTTCTCTCTCTTTGTCACTAAAGTTTATCATTCTATACCCCTCACATTTCCTTCCACTTTTTCCCCCTACGTTTCTCACCTTTTTCCACTCAGGTTTCCTACCCTTTTCTTCCCTCCCACTCCTCTCCTACTTCCACTCACATTTCTCACACTTGGCACCTCATGTTTTTTGCCTTTTCCCCCCTCACATTTCTTCACCCACTGCTTCCTTTCAGTGACTGTTTCTCTTCAGTAGTTGATGGGCTCCTTTTCTTTTATTCCTGCAATCCTCTACTCAAAATAATGGGCGCCAGACAAGCGGCCCAAGAAGTCCCTGCCTGTGAGTCTGCTGAACACAAAACCTATGCTCAACTTGAACAATAAACCACAATGGACTTCCTGCTGCAATTCTGGTTTGTACTTCAGTTTCACAGAGTCTTCATAGTGTTCTAAATAGTAGCTATCTGAGGGCTACACGTTCCAGGTGAGCACCCATTGCACAGTCGGCTTCAAGTAGATCCCATCTCCATCTCCATGACCTCACAGTCGCTATGACTGCAGCATGGAGGAAACAGCTGTGATGCTTCTTTATGCTAAATGAAATCCACCTGCACGGGAAAATCTTTTGGCCCTCTTTTGGGGATAAAGAAAAAAAAGGGATAAAAAAACTAGCCTTAAAAAACGGTTTAATTTTAAAATCTTTCAACCCTGGAGTTTCTTCCTATTTTCACCTATTTGAATTGTCTTGACATCAAAATACTGCCAGCCGAGGTTACAAACTGCCTGGTGTATGTTTGTGCGTGCAGACCAGAGGTGCCACACTGTGTCTGTCCCCCGGGTGTCTGTTAATGTCCATTTAAACAGAGGGCTGACTGGGGGGGCTCTGCCCGCCCTGCACTGCTCTGGGGCCGAGGCTGGGCCAGCAGGAGCTGCACAGCTCCCGGGGAGGGACAGCCTCAGCCCGGGCCACCATCTTGTGTGTGTCTGCCTCAGCCCCGGCCGCCATCTTGTGTGTGTCTGCCTCAGCCCCAGCCGCCATCTTGTGTGTGTCTGCCTCAGCCCCCAGCCGCCATCTTGTGTGTGTCTGCATCATCCCCTGGCCAAAATTTTGTGCCTCCACCAAGTCCAGCTCTGAAGGGAATGGATTGCTCTTTTGCCAGCAGTCAGGGTCAGCACCAAGGGACCCACACCAATTTACAGAATGTGTCATTTACTGAAGTGCAAAGCAGCAAAGAAATACAAAAGGATAAGCTATGCAATGCACTGCATTATTACTGCAAAAATCGTCCGTAGGGACTAAGAAAGATACATCACCAGTTAGCCGAATACTTGACCATTGTCCTGACACGTCACCTGGGGAGCCCCTGTCACAGCAAAGGATTGCAGAGGCACTCCCAGTAAATGGGAATTCCTTTGTAATTTGCCAACCCACAGGCAAAGCCGTCAGCTTTGCTGTGAGAGGGCCCAGATTTTATACTGTTGAATAAACACGCCACCATAATTTCTAGTGCGGGAACATCTGGTTTCATCCTCCTCTTGGCCAGGGCTCAGGGAGGAACTAAGACAGTTTACTTTCACCATATAACTTCAAACACAACCAGATAGAGAGATCTGTTTTTGTGGCTTTATCTGGCTTCTAAGTGTAGAAAGGTAAAAACCTGTTTCACTAACAAGCAAATTTATATATGTACTGGTAATGATTGTGAATATTTTGTTAATGAGTAAATGTAAATGTAATATTTGGTTGGAAGGTTCATCTGGAGGTCAGCTTTGGCTTGTTGTTGAGGCCTTTAGGACTTCACAGGAATTGTCCATTCACAGGCAGTGGTCCTGTCCTCTCAGCTGCAATGGAATCCTCAGCTGTTCCCACAGGGATTGCTCAGGCTCTGGTTGGGCTGAGTTCATTGTGAGTGGAGTCATCAGAATCTTGTACAAGCTGATCCTGCATCACAGTGTCCAAAAGATTTCCCTGGGATCCACCAAGGTAAGAGGAAAGCTCTCTGAAGTTCTGACGTGGAAATTGTCCTGCTGGGTGGCCGTCGCTGTGAGTCTGAAGCACAGCAGCTCTCTGGCCATGTGGTGCTGCTGGCCGAGCTGGCTGCTGCCTACTCAAGGCTCAGGCAGGCACCTGAGCTGCCTTGCTGCGCTGCCAAAACCATCTCAGTGCTCAGTGGCACCTCCCGACCCCTCGTCCCAGTGGGGGTCCCGCTGGCAGTGTCAGAGCAGTGGCTCGTCGGGATCGGTGCTGCCCGTGCTCTCCACTCGCCCTGGCCCTGGCAGTCCTGGCCCCGCTGCCATGCCCACACAGGGAATGGGAAGTGCTGCCTGATGTTTTCTGAGCTGTGCCTTCTGCTGCTGCGGCTGCTGAAGACACCTTGAATGGACTAGTGGGACTGTGGGCCGTATTGGCCTGTGATAGCAAGGCCATGAAGGAAGAGGTGAAGATGGTCCTGTCAGTTCTATTTCTGCCTATTTCTGGGAACCAAGGAATCCCTCTTGATCTTGTGAGGCACTGAGTTTGCAAAGTAATGGTTCCATTGTTTTTGTTCTTTTCCCTTTGGGCAGCATCCATATTTGAAGCCAGCTGAGCCTCTCTCCAGACTGGCATCTCTGATCCCTGCAGTTATTCCATGGAGGCAGTTCAGGAGGTGGTGATGATCATTTCAGGATGGCACTCTAGTTTAAGTTCTGAGTGGGACTTAGTAAAAAAACTGTATCCCCCAAACCTCAACCCCATTGGGAAGTTCCCTTCCTTGTAATCCTGTGAACAAGTGCTACATTAACTTTCAGTGTTTTTTTTCAAATGGAAAGTCTCATTTATAGGGGTTTTAGTATGGTTAGGAATTGGAGAAGGGTGTTCTTCTGATGCCAAAATTAGTTTTGCTTTTTTATTTCCTTCATATATATTCATATATGTGTACACTGTTGTTGTATGGTTACATAATTCCTAGGCAGCTTCAGGACTTTTCCTCCCCTGATAGGCAGAAAGACAAAACACATTCCAAAGGCTCCTATCCTATCTTAGCTCCTCTGTGAACCAGGGTGAAAATAGTTCTCAAGGTACTTTCTCATAAAGTAGGTATAGCCTGTACAGCTAGTACACCTAGTAGCAAGAAAGAGGGGCTCCAGAAGAGGTGGAACTGAAAAGGAAGAAATTTCCTCATTATCATGCTTCTACTTGGGAATTCCTATCAATCATACTAATTTTCCAGACTTATAAAACCACTTTCACCCTATGCGGGGTTGTCATTTTTCAGTATCTGCCCCTGGAATCTTCCAGTTAGAGACCAGAGCTGAGATTACCTCCTATATTAATATTGACTCAAAAGTGTGTTGTTTTGTGTTTTAATGTTTCTCAGTCATAAGAACATCGCAGACTGAGCAGCCAACAACAGGATTGACCCACCAGGGGAATTTCTCCTGCTTTGTGACCCAGGAGAGCTTCCCAGGCTATATTGTGTTTGCTGTAGGGAAGTTGGGCTGCTTTGAAAAAATCACAGGATCGACCAGTGCTGAGAGGGCTTCACCTTGCTGCCCTAGTGAGAGGTGTTAAGCTACACCTTCACCTCAGGGACAGCCAAGTACAGCACTTTTGTGCAGAAACACTTCATTAGCCCTGGTTTGTACAGCTGCAGCAACTGGAGTTGCCGGAGTGCCCCTTCCTGCACTTGGAAATGAGCTGAGTCAGTCATGGGACAGGGCAGGGCATTCCCAGGTGTGCCTATTGGGAATTCCATCTGTCCCGGGTGTGTCTCATCCGGCTCCTCAGTGACATCCCACCCAACCTGGAACATGGAACTCCCCGTTTCCAAGGACACGTGGCCATTGTCACCAGCACACGGCAGGACCGGTCAGACCCTTCCGCGGCTGCAGCGAGAGCGGAGGTGTCAGAGCCTTTAGCGAGTGCTGCTCCAGATTGCTTGGATCTCACACCCATTGCTCAAGAGGCTGATCCACACCTGAGTGGAGGTAAATACTTACAGTTCTGTGCAGAAAGGGGTGGGGGCTCAGTGATAAATTCACAAAGCCAGCACCACAAGTACCAGAACATTTTAGTACTTATGCATTTTAGCCAGCAAAGCTATTCATGTTCATTGACTGCAGGTTACCGAGTTCTCTTCATAATTATTCTTCTGTCTCCTGTTGGGTACAGATCTTCTTGCTTCTCATGCTAATTACTCTGCATGCTCAGTCTTTCTTTTTTCTTAGTGAGAGATTTCTTGAGTCGGTGAGGTGACCATGGTCTGCCCCTGTTGGAATGACCTTTTACCCAACCAGAGCTGATTCATCACAGTTGCTGCATTGGCTTGATTCATTTGGATCTTGACTTGGGGGTTCTGCCAAATATCCTTGTGCAATTCTGCATTCTTTGTGTCCACCATTCGAGGTGCATTCATCTTCCCAAGCCTAGCTAACCTCCCCTAGGTCTGAGGCCACTGAAGCCTATCAAGCCCTACACATTAATAAGGCAATTCAGGCAACAAGGATTCTGCCTTTCCAAGGCCTGGCCATCACTTAGGGCTTGTTGGCTACTTCTTGTTTCATGGAGAAAATGTCTGGTTTTTGTTAATGAGCCTTGAAAGCCAGAAAGGCCAAACAACAAAGAGCACATATTTTCCTAGCAAATATTGCACATTTTCCAGATTTTGCTACAGGATCAGTGGCTGTGTGGCAGCGGGAGCAGCCGAGGCAGAGCGGGATGGCGGAGCTGCGGGCCTGGTCAGGATCCACTGTGCTCCGCAGGGCCCCAAACTGCACTGCATCCCGCAGAGCCCCCACGGCCGCTGCGCTGCCCGTCAGGGTGACCCAGAGGTCCCAGGACCAAGAGATGAGGGGCGGGCGTGGGGCTCTGGGGGTCGGCACTGGGTGGGGGCTTGGCCATGGTGCTGGTGCCAGGCGCTGCTGACCCTGCGGGACCGGCTGGGCAGGGCTGGGCCCCAGTGGTGCCCCACGGGCCCCTTTGAGGAGCCGCCCCGGGGGAAGCGACTCACAGGGATGGCACTGAGCAGCTGCCAGGGGAACTCAGAGATTCCCCGTGCTGTGACATTCAGTCAATTCATGCTCTGGGAATGGCTCTTGGTCAAAATGAGTGCACTCCTCATTGTTCCGTATTTATACCAGGGTCGCCAAAAATATAAGGATAAATGAAACCCAGGAACAGTAATTGTTTTAGTATCAGTAGTATTATTTTATTTTTTTGCCAACTCTGGTGCATAGTGGAGAACTCCAGCCATATACATGCCACTTTCTAAGCATTTCCACTTACTGATTCATTTTCAGTAAACATAGAAATTCCTGCCCTTTGGTTCTAAATGATATATTCTACTCATTAATTAATAAGTATTTTCTCTTGTATGGGATATTGGTATCTCCCTCCTCATTCAAATTAGTCCCTGTTTTTCAGTCTGGTTTTAATTTTTTCCCAGACAAGTTTTATTGAGCTGTGAGGCTGAAATATCTTTATTAGTTTCTTCTATATCTTCTGGTCACTGCAAAGTGTTCTTGGAGGTCATGAAGTTTAGATTTCAGTGTCCAGACTTTGAAGCCATCAGGCTTTGTTTATCGAATGTTATCAGGGTTAGTTGAGCAAAATGAAAAGTTTTGGAGATCGAACAATCCAACTCTGACAACAGATTGCCAAAAGACACGTAGCAACCTACTTTGGAAGGCAGAAAATTACAATGGTTAAGATGAATACAATGCTTAGGATTAATTAAATATTTAATTACAATGTTATTTAAATTCATTAACCAGGAGAAAATGTAGGCTAAACAAGCAATGAAAAGCTGCATAGGTAATCCAAGTTGATGTGTTTGGTACCTTACACGATTTGTTCCCATTCTTTTATAAATGCACGGATGCTCTTAGAGCAAACTCATTCATGAAGCTGACATAAAAGGATTGAAAGTTCAGGTGACTCCCCGTTCCCCTTCATGCCTTGTCCCCGTCCTAAGCTCTGCTACTACAGATGATTGAAACAGAAATATTAGTGGAATTGTACTGAGGCAGCATTTGTGCCAATGACAGCAATGTGGGTAAAGAATGAACGGTCTCACAAGCAAAATATTGAGGGATTTCTAGAAGACTGTCGAATATTTCTTTTGCAGATCTTTGCAAGTGATACATCTATTGCATTAAAAGTTCAGGCAAATTTCAGATGAATAGCTTTTTAACTTCACTGTCAGCCAATTTTACCTTCAGAATGAAGCAGTTGGATGGCAGTAGGTTGTTTTTGTTAAAAAGTATGCTTATGCCAATAGACATTGTAGTGACTTTTGAGCTCCAATGTGGCACATTCTGTACTAAATGATGAGTTCAGCCCAGGAATTCAAATGTTGTTACATCTGAGTAACCTGGGGTAAATTTACCATTTCACACCTATGCAAGGAATTGCAAATAGAGCTGAGCAAAACAGAAAGGGTTTTGGTGTCTGTTAGAGTCAAAATTCAGCTTTTCCAGTTGAAATTCTTCTTGGAGTTCACTCCAGCATGTGCTTCCTTAGTACCAAATAAATCCCAGCCTCGCGTGCTGCCCAAACTTTGTGATCTTTTTGGGAACCACTCTCACCTGGTTTGTCAGCTGAGCTCTGGCCAATTCAATTGTACTCAGGCATTTGATTTCAAGGGAAGCCCAGGCCTATAAATTCCAGCAATTGGGAAAGGATGGCTTTCTACTTGAACTCTTGGCTGCATGGAGGCTCAGTGATGGTCACTCACTCAAAGTGCAGCTCTTGCTCTGCCTCAGCTTTGTGCAGAGCATTTTAAGGCGACAGTGTCGTGTCTTTTTGGAGAAAAGACCCACAAATTTCTCATTAGGGATGTGCTGTTTCACATGTGAATGATGATTTCTGTGATTCTTGGTGAGAGTTTGCATAGATCCAAAGGGAATATTTTACATTCAGTATTTGGGATTGACGTGTGCCAGTAGCGAGACAATTGTGGAGCTGGGGCTGGCAATTTTGCTTTGGACTGGCACAGAGAAACTCAGGTAAGCCAGGTCTGGTTGCTGGTAGGGTAGAGGGTGCCCTTGCAACATGCTCCATGTAGTGCCAGTTAGGTATTGGGCTTTGTCACAGAATCAGAGAATATTCTGACCTCAAAGTGATCCACAAGGATATGCAAGTTCAGCTCTGTCCCCAAGAATTCCATTACATTTTAAATCAACTTGCTTGCCTTCTCCCAAACTCCTTTTATGACATTTATTTTTCTGTTTTTGTTTCCTTTGGGAAAACAAGCAGACATCATAAGAGCCCAACCAAACATTTGACATCCTGCACCAGAGAAGAAGAAAGCAATGCCCATGAAGCCTGCAGAGAGTGAAGAGAATCCTTGCACTGCTGTTTATCGCCGACCCTACAGGGACAGGGTGATTCATTTACTTGCTCTGAGGACGTACAAGAAGCCAGAGCTGCTTGCCCGCTTGCAGAGAGATGGAGTCATGCAAAAGGACAAGGGTACCCTTGGCAAGATCCTCCAGCAGGTGAGATTGTGAAGTTTGTTCCAGCAATGTTTTTCCACCACGTTGTTCTTTGATCCTTAATTTTCATTTTTTCCTCCACTGTTTAAATAAGAAACTTTCCTTTTAAAATATTGCCTGTTTCCCATAGCTGTTGCTGAATTATTCAAACATTAATAGATCAGGTCAGAATATTTCCTTTTAGCTATGAACAACATCCAGGGCGGATAATTCAAATGGATGCACAGAGTTGCTTATTAAATGGATTCACAGACTTGCTTCCCTTTCCAACACAACCTTAGTTCTGCATTTAAGATATGAATTCATGATTCTGAGGAACTTTGTTACTTCTGCATTTTTTTTTAAGCTGAGGAGAGACAGACATCAACAGAGACCACCAGAGCAATATTAGTGTTTATTATGTTTTCCAAGAAAGAAAAAGGCCAGTTTTTGAGAGATGATGGTGGTGTGTTGATGAGTTATTTAATGTGTTATAGCGATCAAATTGATGGAGACTTTTCCTGTCTGCACCTCAGCAGGGACTCTCAGCAGGTGTCAGGTGATGAAGTCTAAACCATCACTTTTCATATCAGTGGACTTGAAGTTTTACTATGTCGTTTTAGCTTTTTGAGTGGATTTTGTATTTGACTTGAGGAAGATATGAGCCTCATTTATTGTCAAAGGAATAGAGCAAGACATGTGCACGACCTTCTCATAGAAGGACTCTGCAGGAACCAGTTGGATTTCTCTAGTTTGCATTTAGCAACCATAATAAAGGTTTGTTTTCTTAAATGTCTGCCTGTAGGTAGCCAACCTGAATCTAAAGGATAATTCCTCAGTCTGAAGGAACATCTCTTTCAAACCCTTCAGACTGATTGGCCTGGCTACACTGAAATGGATAGGGAGAATTTGAAGTTAATACTTGCTAGGTAAGTTCAGTCTTTAGAAGAAGGAGAAGAGCCTTTTCAGAAAAAACACCCTGGGAGATGGAAGCCTCAGTTGTTAGAATATGCTGAGTCAGCAGAAACGCATCCAGATCCTGGTGTCCAACTTCCCTGGCCCTGCATAGGACACCACAAGAATCACACCCTGTGCCCAAGACTGTTGCCCAAATGCTTCTTGAGCTCCTGCTACAGTGACCACGGGCCACAAGAGCCTGTTCCAGTGCTTGAGTGCTCTCTGGGGCAAGAATGTTTTCCTGATATCCAGCCTAAAGCTCCCTCAAATCAGCTTCATGCTGTTTCATTGGGTCCTGACACTGAATGTCTGTTTAACCTGTAACAAAAGAACTGTGACAGTTGATATTTAGGCCTTGTAACCTGAAATGTTGGACCATCCTCACAGCAAATCGGCTCCATCTCAGAACCCCACCAGCACCAGCCAAGCGCCATCCCCGGGACCTTCTGAGACAGACGCTCCAGCAAGACCTGCTCAGGTATTTGCTGCATTTTTAACATTCTCTGTTGTGTATTAAGGATTGTCCCTCTGCTGATGGTGTAAAAGCTGTGATGTGCATGTGCAGAACCAGGCCAAAGCATGTTCTGCCTCAGGCATTCTGACTGCTTTGGCAGGAAGGTTGTGATCAGAAGAGAGGATCCTGCAGGGGTGGAGCAGCACTGTCCTGAGCAAACTTTCTGCTCTGCCTGGAGACTTGAGTTCAGTCCCCACTCTCAACTCATTCCCTGCAGAAGGACTCAAAGGGCTGGCTCTGCATGCATGACAAAACTGTGTCAAAAGATTACTGTACATGAGAGGCTGCACCAGGGTGGGGCAGATGGGGCCCTCTCACTCCCTTTTCCCTCTCTCTGGCTTTCAATCTCATTGTTTACTCCACATCTAGATTATCCATATGGCAGGACCAGCACAGGATCTATAGAATTGTGATATTCCCTCACGCCCTCCTCTGCCTTGATTTCTCTCCTCCTCTGCTCTGCCTGGGAACAGCATGGCTGTCCTGTTCTACTCCATCCTCAGTCCTGAAGTTTGCTGTGGGAGTGGGGAGCTTGTGGTCGTGTGTTGAGGGCTGTGAGCCAGCACCTTTGAGAAAGACCTTGGGAGGAGCTGAGAAATGGTGGAAGTGTAGTGAAGAAAAAGGAAGAGCTCATAAATCACCACTTGTGAAAGTCTCTTGTATAATTCAAGAATATTTTAGCCATCAGCTTTTGAGTTTAAAAAGTGGAGTGGCTGCTGGAGTGAAGGCAACTGCACCTAAAAGAACAAGATTTTCCTGACATGTGACTGATGTCTGTTTTCATCATCCTGATGAGAATTCACAACCAACCACCACACCCTGTAGTTCTGGGTTATGTCAGTAAAGTACTAATCTTGTCTTTAACAGGTAGACAGCTAAAGCAGACTCTTTAGAAAATCATGTGGGTGTGTGACAGCAAGAGCTGTGTACAAGCATGAACTGGGAGTTAGAATAAAACAACTGGACCTCCCCATTTAGGGGAGCCTTTGATAGAGCTGCTGAAGGGAGTGTGTTTGTCCCAAAGCTTTTTAACTATAAACTTGAAGTCTGGATGAGAAAGTAGGAATGAGATAGAGGATGCATTTACCTGCACCATTTCCTGGTTTGAATGCTCTTTTTAGTTAAGAAAGATGTGGTTTTAACCATTGCCACTCCAGCAATGCTGCTTTTTTACAAATGGGAGCAAATCCTGATCCTGATCATAGATTAATGAACAAATTATTTTGTTCTGTTGCAGAAACGGCCTCTGGCTTCTGACTTTACCAGTCCTGTGATGAGCAAGAAGAGGCGAATTGGTCACCAGCAGTTCACCAGTCACATCCAGCCAGCAGCTGAAGGTCTCTCTTCTTCCTGGGTGCTGCCTTCCATTGCCAGTCGTACTCAGAACATGTCTCCAAGGGTTGGCTCCATTTCCTCCTGCACCCCTGAGGTGCACCAGAATGACAAGTTCCAGAGTTCTAGTGTCCCAGAGCCTGCCAGGGTGCAGATGGAGATGCCCAGTTCAAAGGGGAAGAAAAATGAATTGGGAAGGCTGAAGCAGTCACATCCTTTGGATTTCGATGAAGGTATTAATATGCTGCTTTTCTTAACTGCTCCCTGGAGAATTGTGGTGTAAAGATTTGGTTATTAAGAGAAGCTTCTGCCTGAATTAGGCAACAAGTGACATCCTTTTCAATTGTACAAATGTTATCAACAGTAAATGCAAACTAGAGAGATAGAAAGGAATAAGAGAAAAGGCGGGGTGTAGAGAAGAGGGAAACATTAATATGAAGATAGCACCACCACATGGATTCTCTGTGGTCCAGCCAGTCTTTCTTCACCCTTGGTCTTGTTGGTGCTAGGGGTGCCCAAGTGGCTCTGGAGGTGCCACCTTTATATTGCTCAAGATTTGAGTACCCGCAGGTACAGATGGTCACAGATGTTCTTAGATCTTGGGCTGGAAGGGATGTAAGCTGTCTTTTCCTTACACACAGTCTCTACAGCAAGATTCTTGCTTGAATCTAAAAACACGTGAGCATTGTTCTTCAGGAGCCACAAAATTCAGTACAGTTGGTGAAGGAAAAATCTGGACTGTGTATCAGTGGGCTTAGGCTGCAGCTTTTGTCATGACTGAGCCATGAGAGCAAACACACTTTTGGAAATTAAATGCTCACAGCAAAGCTATTCTTACAAGTTGTATGGAACATACTGTGACTATCCTGCTGACAAGAGTGCAGAAATTTTACATCCAAAGTTTGTTTCATCTGAACTTTAGGCCTCTGGAATGGACAAGGAAATGGCCATGAAAACATGGCATGAAAAGAACTCCAGCTTTTTTCTCTATTTCTTGTTAGAAACACCATGTTGGTCTCTCTCTCTCCCCCTCTGTCTATCTCAAGCTATTGCATTTTGTGAAACTGCATCTGCTGCTGCGTGACGTGAATAGCTGTGGAGATGCCACCTCATGACTTCAAAACAGAGAAGCTGAGCTGAGCTGAGCTTTACAACCTGGTAGTGCAGTAGAATAAAGTAGCCATGCCTTCTTACTAAAGCCCAGAACTGGCTGCTTGAGAGAAAGCAGTGTGTGGCCCATTATTGATTTTTGGAGCTTTTTCTGAGTAATTTACTGTGAGAACACAGCTATAAATGAGTTTTACAAGGCCACCCAGTGAGTATTGTTTGGCTTTTAAAAGATCTCTTGATGAATTGTGCCAAAATGCTGCTTTTCTGCAGGACAAAGAAAACATACTTCCATTGTCTCCACATGCTCTGCAACAAACACCCAAGCAGACTACCTGAGGTGAGTGAAATAGTAGTTAAGCACTGACACTCGCAGTGGGGTGCCATGTGAGCCTCTTCCCAGTTTTGAAAGGATGATGTTGAGAAGGTTTTGCTGGATCTCCAAGGCTAAGATCTGAAATGAACACCGAGGTGGGTTCAGCCTGGACTGGCCCTCCCTTCCCGCAGTGCAGTTGCTCAGGGTCAGCTGCAGCAGTGGTGCTGCATCCCCTCCTTGTATTTGCAGTGCAGGAGGGGATGGAGAAGTGTTTGTGTGTGTGTGTGGTATCAAACACTGGGAATGGCTGCCAGCTTCTGTCAGAACAGTGATGTTGGCAAGGGCACCCAGGCCTCCTGCAGCCCTTGGGCTCTGGGGCAGCTGTGGCCTTTGGAGCAGGCACTGCAGGGCCCTGGGTCCCATTGGATACAGCCAGGGATGCTCCGTGGGAAGGCTGAGGGCAAGGCTGGCCCTGCAGGGGAGCAGCTGAGTGAGGCCTGTGCTAGGACTCTTGCTAGGAAGTGTCACTGGGCAGATGTCAGAAGTCCAGGCTCTTTATTCTCTAGTACCTCCCAAGACATTGAAAGACATCTGTTTGTTTTCAGAACACACCAGCACAGCAGTCAGGTGCATCTGGCCTGGGATGCATCCCTAGCACAATCTGCTCTCTGTCTTGGTACTGAGTTTCAATGTGTTGAAGATTTACTGCATTAGCAATTGATCTCAGGATGCTCTGAAGGATTTATTTTTATGTGGTGGGAGTTTTTGTCATTCAAAAGAACCAGGTGCTCAGGCCCAGAGGAGCAGAAGCATTGGTGTGTTAGTGCTGGGAAGGGGTGTCTAATATTCTCATTGCCACTTCATCTTGGATTTGTATCATGAGCTTTTTAAACCTCACTTGTGTTGACTTGAGCGAGAAGGGAATGAGGAACATTTTTCTCCCAACAGTGGCTTTAAGCATTAATGAGTTTTGCCCTCCTTAGGAGCTGATGTGGTTTGGGTTTTTTTGTAGTTGTAGTTTCACACTAGTACAGAGTTTGTTTTTGTTGCCGTATTACAAGCGCCTCAAGGCTCAGTTTTGTAACTGCTGTCCTCTAGAAGAATCTAATATTACCATGAACTCTACTGTGTTGTTAGACAGGCAGACATCAATGTAACTCAAAAGTTCAACTCTCTGCAACCAAATCCATCAATGCAGTCCCTGCCAAAAATGTATTGCAGATGGACTTTCAAAAGTAAATGGAAATTTTAAAGTTTTTCCTATATCGAAAGAGAATATAATTTAGCAGTGTTTCTGCTCTTCCTGAAGTTGTGGTCTTTGTTGCTTTGTTGATACTTGAAATGAGTGTCAGTGTTTTCTAAATGTACTCCACTTGCTAATGAAGAAAACCTCTCCAATGTCAACTATTAGTAATTAAGTGTCATAGAAATGTGGCAGATTTCTGGAGTTACCAGACTACATCCTCTTAAAGCTCATGAACTTGCATATAGAAAAGTCAGCCTCAAAGCAACTAACTAGAACCTTGGGAGTCTGTGTTTGACATTTGCAATGTGGTTGGTGTAGAGCTACACATGTGCTTTATGGAATAAGCACACATTAGAATGTTCTCTTAGAGTTCACTCACAGGAAAATGATCTAATTTTTTCCATTAGAAAATACATCGCCATAGTCTCCTTGGAGCAACGCCAGCACTACAAGGATGACTTCAATGCAGAGTATGAAGAATACAGGAATTTACATTTTCAGATTGACAAGATCAACAAGAATTTCATACAGTTTCATGAGCAATGGAAGTGTCTCATTCCAGGCTCTGAAGACCATCAGGTAAAGACAGATGAAACCGTGAAGGCTCTGCTTCTTCACAGCAATGTTTTGGATTCCCTGGAGCTGCTCAGTCAGACAAAAGGAAGCAGCAGAACTCTCATATGTGCTCAGACACAGCTTGGGGTGGTTCTGATTTTTGCAAGACCCTGCCCAAAAAACCTGGTTTGAGCTGTCTGTAAACAAACAGTAAGGTGAGATGTGTCCCAAGCAGAGTCTTGGAGCATGTGCTCCTTCTGTTCCCTACTGAGAGGCTTAATTGCAGATCTTGGGTGATGCTGGGAGTTGGGGATTGTTTTTGCAAAGCTCCCAGAAGAGTGGTGGCTCACAGAGAAGAAAATCTCTAGAGTCAAACTGAGGGTATTTTTAGTGTTTTACCTAGGTTTATATTTTATGATTGGAGTGAAACATTCTTCTTTTTTTTTCTTTTTGTAGATGTTGCTTCATCGAATCCTAACAGAGTATCAGCAGTTACAACAGGTATGTGTGACACCAGACCTGCAGGGCCATGGTTACTGCTGAGTCTGGCTCAAGGCTTTTTTAAAGCAAAGGACATCAGATTCTAAACTCTGCAGAAATGTCTGTAAGCCCTAATTTTCTTTTGCTTTCTCCTTCACAGGGTAGCCCCAGCTACTCTGAAATGAAGAGCAGGTGCCAGTACCTCCACAAAAAGCTGTCCCATATTCAGAGCAGAATATCTGAATATGATAAGCAATGAGTGGAATTCTGGCACCACAGATCTGCTTCAGCCTTCATTATCAGTGACCTCTGTATTTTTATTTCAAATTTCAGATTAGGTGTTTAGGGTTATATAAGTTAGTATTGAACAGTAGCTTACAATAGAACTGAGGAGTAGATTCATTGTTAAAAATGTAGGATTAGATCAAAGAAGTTTAGGATGTTTTAGAAGTAGGAAGAAGTTAGTGTTGAACTTTAACAATAAAGGAATTTCACTGTTGATAACTCCTTCTCGTATTGGGGCTTGTATGGTATTTGGAGGGGCTTCCATCTGATCCGTTCTTTTCTTCAAGCCTCTAGGTTTATCCATTGAAATAAACTTTTCAGTAGAAGGTGGAAGCCCAGTACCTCTTCTATGAAGCTTTGCACATTTGAAGAAAATACTGTGGCAAATTAAAATTCTTTTTGATATGTATTGGGCCGTTTTTTGAACTTTCTTGTAATTTAAACACTTTGCATTACACAGAAGAGGCATTAAATTTTTGACAATATGTAGGTGTGAAAATACAGAAATCCACGAATACTTTCACAGCCCACACATCTCCAATAGGTTCTGCAGAATGGCCTCAAATAATGCACATTTATCGAGAGAATGAGCTGGTGCTGCACTTATTTGTCCGTGGGCAGAGCTGTGGGAGGCAGGAATTCTAGGTGATTTTGGAACCGGAAGAGGAAAGAGGAAGACAACTTTCAGCTGGAGACAGAGTGGCACTGCTCTGGTGACCCAAGCAGAACAAGGCACAAGTTGCAAATTACTAGGAAAAAAGAGTTTTGTGGAAGGAAACCATACTATCTAAGCATTAGTGTTCTTTCCACAGCACACAGAGTTTAGAGCATGAATGTACATCAGATGTAAATATTCCTGCAAAGTGTTAGAAAAAATCCTCTACCCATTGTTATATCCACAAATATACTCATGAATGAATAAAAAACCTCCACAACTACATGTATCGTTATGCAGAATACTCTGTAGATTCTCGTATTAACACTTCCATAATTATCTATGACACTTCCAAACATTTAAAGATTTTTATTCTCTCTTTGTTTCTTCAAAACTTACAAAACGTAAGGAAATTCTCTTTTTAAACTGCAGACTGCTGTGTGCCTAAGCAAGCCATTATTTGCTTGCTCATCATCATATTTTCCCTGTCTGATAGAGTCACTGATGTATTAATTGTTGATCCAAACTTGAAACAGTTCATGAGGAATTCTGAAGACAAAATTATTGCGCCAATTTCAATGGAATTCATGTCCTCTGACTCTTCAAGCTGAAGGACAATTTATTACATGTCAGAATTAAGTCTTGATAACTAATAAATGGGAAAGTATGAAATATGCTGACTAGATCACCATGTTTCAAGGTATCATTCCATTTTAGTCTTATTTGACCAAATTAGTGATCCAAGGGAGAAAGGTCAATGATAAGAGTGTTAGTAGGTGAAAAAAATATCTTGGTGTGGCGCAGTTGGAGGCAAAAATTAAGTATGTGGGGTTTAAAGTTGGGAAGTGATTCCATATCAGATGATTTTAACATAACATTACTAAATGCATGATCTTCAAACAAACACACCGGCAACGAATGTCATGACATAAGAAATGTGGGTATTCCTTACATTGAAGGAAGGAAGAGGAGAAGGAAGGCATGGAGCTTTCAGGAGTATCCAAATCAAGCACTTTATTCTGGATCAATATGGAATTTTCATGAAGGAAGAACACTAAGTGGAAGACGTTTCACCCATTTAAGTTTTTACTAACATTCAGTGAAAGGGACAATTTTGGAGTGTATAAACTTGCATGTTGAAAACAGCAGTGTGCTGAGAGATTTTTAAGTCTGGTCCAAAGACAATTCACTGTTGAAAATCCAAGTGTAAAACTTTTCAAATTAAATGACCCTTGATGAAGTAGGACACACAAGTCCTTCCCTTCAACGTTGAATGGCTTGCTCTCGCTCATTCCTGAAAATGGTAGGCAAAGGAGAAATCAAAGAAATCAAAGGAGCACCAATGTATATCCCTAAAAGGCAGGTGTAGATCTGAAATAACCTGGGAATTAGAGAGACATCAGTGAGCAACTTTTGAGTCAAGCTGTTAGTGAAGAACCCTGTTCCAAAGAGATGCCATCTTTTCTCAAGGAAGTTGAGCAGCAGGATATCATGGCTCATGGAGCTGGCAGGTATGAAGCAAAGTGGGATAGTTGTAGAAATTAACCCTGTGATTCAGTGATCACAGCAGGGTGAAGAACGTGTTTTAACAGACTCTGGGTCTTAGTAAGAAATGAAGAGGCCTCTTTTTATTATATTAGGCCAAGTTGTTCCTTGTCAGGTCGCAGCAGCTGCTTAGCAGAAGTCACTGCTTTAACTTCAGCACGTCACATCTGGAGGCAGCCCTGGAAGTGCTCCACACCTCAGCTGGTGCCAGAGCACAGGGACACCCGGACACCCTCTTGAGACCCGTGTGTTCCATGAAGTTAAGGCATCTCTCAAACCAAGCTATCCAATCCAGCACTTAACACAGGAGATGTCACTGTCTGCATACAGAGAAAAATACAAAACCTCTTGAGGATTTGATATAATACAGGAAAAACTCAAATTTTGATACTTACCTTCATAAATGAGCATATATACCAGCCGTTTTCCCTAAAGTGTAGTTAAATAGTGTGCACTTTCCATTTCAGTACAATTGTTCGCTTCATGCATTCACAGCTAGCAGAGCTCTCGCACAACTTATTTTTTCTCTTAAGTGTAAGGAAGATCTTGGTTCAAATGAAGTGTACTGCTTCCTCTGAAAGATACAAAATCAGGGAAATAATAGATGCAAAGTCATAGGTTCTTGAAGGCAGGCCACTGCTATCTAATATAAGGATTGTTTACATTTAGCATCGTGCACATAAAATTACAATCATACAATTTTCTTATGTTTGTGAAAAATAATTTTTGTGCTCCCAGAAATTGCACAGTCAAATAAAGCTGAACTCAGATACACATGAGTTCCTCACTATAAAAATGGCCAAAAGACCAACAAAGAATAGCTGCCAGTGATACTTTTCCTACGGTCCTGTTTGCCCCAGGTGTGGATAAAACCGGCGTCTGTCCTGCTCAGATCATTCCGGCCCATTGATCCGAGCCTGTCCCAGAGCATCACGAACAAGGACATGGAAGTTCAGCAGCCCGTGCTCAATGCCATGTGCTCCTCTCAGGGCTCCTGAGAGCTCCTCCAGGGCCGGGATAAACCCCAGCAGTGGGGACCAGCTCCTGCTGTGTCAGCCAGGCAGCCTTGGATGGTGTTGGGGCAGCAGCGCATGCAGGGCTCGCTCAGCGTCAGCGCCGGGCACTTTGGGCAGTGCTGAATTCTCAGCAAAGCTCTGCTGCAGGCTTTGGAGAAGTGCAGGTGATCTGTTGGATTGATCCCTGCAATCCTCGAATTCAGAGCCTGTAGGAAAGTCTGGCTGGGTGAGTGAGAGGGATCTTCCCATTTGTCCTGTGGCCTTTTTGGGAACGCTGCCAAGGAGCCTGATGTCTCTTCTCACCACCTGGAGGCTTCTGCACATGCCAGTGGAGCAGGGTTAATCACGAGTTGTAGACTACTGCAAACAGGGTGGTGTCAAAACATCCGTGTGCTAATTCCTCTCTGCTAATGCCTGTGCCCAATAGGAAGAGTCCAACATCTGTGAAAAGCTCCTGCACATTCACAGCAGCCTCAGAAACTGTGTTTGTACAAGCATTCCAGAAAAGTGTGTTTGTCATTTCTCAGCCAGTCTGAAAAGTATTTCAAGGGTTTCTGCAAGCAATCAATTGATCTATCAATCAATATTTTTACGGTTTAAAGAAAAGAAATTAGAGTAAGAATTTGAAACTGTTACATTAAGACATTTTACATACATCCCAAATGAATTTTTGCTTTAGAATTTTTGAGGAGACAAACTCCCCACAAACTAGGACAGCTCTCTTTTCTCTATAGAGAAACACAAGCAATGTTACAACACAATCAATAATTCATGTTTTCTTTGCAGGTTACATTAAACACAGCCTAAAAACATATGTAACAGGAAATCATTGTAAGCAGAGTTCTTAAGTTACAAACTGCAGCAAATGCCTGTTGTACCTGTCTATGTAGCTCTCTTACCTCATGACTCATTCTGCAAGCTGCAAGAAACAGCTGAATGCTCTCAGGAGCTCCAAGTTGCTCCTCTTACCATCCTGACTGAATGGGCAAAGGTAGCATTAAACAATATAAACAACTCTTCAATTCTATCAAAACTTAACCCGTAAAGTTTTCATTTCATGTCTGCCAGTGGAAGCAGACGTGCCAAACACACAGGAGAACATGATTTTAGATGGTACTGTTTGGTTTGGTATGGTCAAGAACTGCTTTCCTCAGGAACTGATGGATAATCCCTCTCTAAGCCTCAAGAACTGCAGGATGAGTAAAGCCTGAATGGACAAACTTGCATTTCACGTGTTACATGGTAATCCTTACATAGTCTGAGAAGTGTTGAGTAAAGCAGGTAAAGGATACTGCTAAAACATCCTCTCCTGACTTGATCTATGATTTGCAGGTAAGAAAAAAAAGTCAGTTTTTAAAAGAGAAAAAGAATGTTTACATTGAGGAATTCCCTAGACCTGCCTGAGAATGTTGTACTTCAGAGCAGGCAATGAAGCAAGATATAGATCAAAAAGAAACTTAGCTTAGAGCTGAGAATAAAAACACAGAAACACATATTACAAATATTAACCCATTTTATACACTTAATGGCTATGACTCAGTAACTTTAATTTCAAGTTGTACAAGTTTTCATGCATTTTTATCACATTTATTTTTAAGTAAGTCTGTGCAAATAATGTAAGGTAAAGCATGAGGTACAGTTAGTACTGTCTAAAGAGTGTTGTTAAATACAGGCAGAATCAAATAGTGTCAAACCATGTCAAGCATTTTCTGAAACAATCTGAAGTCTGCTTATAAGTCTCTGACTGGAAGGAAGAGTAGAAAAACCAGAAGAATCGTAAAAAAGACAGGACAGATAAAGGAGAACAAATGAGATGTGGAACAGACTGCAGAGTCGATCAAGATATTCTGGCCTTGGTAGTGTGCAGACCATGGAATAAGAAGCCACAGCTATGAAGGAAAGAGCTTCATGTGCAGCTATCAGGTTTTTTGAAACTATGTGGTTTTGTAAGGCTGCCACGTAATGCAAACAATAGGCTGATTCTGTAACTGGGGGGAAATTCTGGCTTGGGGATGTGACTGCTTGAGAGCTGTAACTGCTTGGGGCTGCAACAGTATATAAGGATGAGCTGTGAGAACAATCAATCACTTCAATAACTTAAACTCTGATTTCAACACTGACTTCAGCTACGACTTCTTTTTGCTTGGGCTTTGGCTTCCTGCTTGGATTACTTTTTGCACCCCTCCTTTGAAGTCCTGTCTCTCAGGCACATGGCAGACTGGCTGTCACATCTTTAAAAAATATCCATCCATAAGTGTCCCATATTACGATGAAAAGCTTGTTCATTTCAGGTCAGTGGAAAGATTCTTGCTGACAGCAGTGGGTTGGAAACTGCATGCTTTGGGAAAAGATCACAGAGAAAACATTAAACTGATCAGCATGTCCTTTTGAGATACATGCTTACAAATCACAACCATTCTCCTGTTCTCTGTAAGTCTTAGTTGGGTATTTCACACTGCTCTTAAAATGGAATTTGGTTTGGGGAAAGCAATTTTCTATTCTACTAGCAGTTAAACAAGTAGGGATAAAGAGTGTTGACAGCTCACAGTAGTGTCAGAAAGTGCATTTTTGTGGGGTTTTTCTTTTTTTTTTTTTTATTCCTATGTCACATACATATGTGAACCTCTCCTAATGTGAGCTTCACTCTCATCATTCATCCAAGCCAAATATCACAGTGATTCAGCAAAGATATTAATTTGTTTCAAAAGTCAGACTCCTAAATTCAGTGCCCTTCATGAAGCTGTGTTCCCACCAACGGAGACGCCAACAAAGTCTCTTGGATTTTTCCTGGGAGTTAACAGCAGACATGCCAGCTGAGCACCTCTGCAGCTCCCAACATCTCCTGCAGCCTTACAGACACGGGCTGCAGGGCTGATGTCTTCGGTAGAGGAGATGAGCTGCTGAGGTTGAGGTTGAGATGAGCTGCTGATCTTGTGTATATAAGGCTGTAACTGCAGTACCAGGAGGGGTCCCGTTGGCGGCTCAGGAACAGCTCCGTTGTCCATCAGCAATGTGCCCGCTCCTCCTGCGTGCTGCCAGTGCTGCCCTTGCAGTGCCAGCAGGAGCTGCTCCCTGCTGTCGGCCAGCTCCTTCGCCTGCAGTCCCTGCCAGGGCTGGCAGTACAAGCTCCCTCTTGCCTTGAGACAAATGCCTGCCTGCACCTTGGCCTGGCTTTGCCAGGTCTCTTTTTCCAAGTGTTTGACTCCCAGACTTCAGCCCCAGCCCATTGGTTATTTCCATCACCAGGTAGTTTTACACGATGAACAGTTTTGGTTTTACCTAAGAGGTGAATCATTAACATTGTGCTGCTTTCTTGCACCCAGTGTCCTGTTAAGACCAAGAACTGTTCCTACAGCTTAGTTTGTTGCTATTCCTACACCATTTTATTCCATGCTGAATGACTCAAGAAAATCTATCCTTTTCCTTACTAAGTTGAGGCTGCAGCTTAGTTCAAATATGTGTGAAAAGAGAATAAATGTCCTAATCCCCTTACATTTTTTCCCCTCCCCTGCCCAGCCAGGGTGCTGCCTGAGGGGGTTCTAGAGGTGGACCACAGCTCACAGACAAATAACCTCAGTCAGGTTCTATTACCCACAGATTGACAAACCTGTGAGGAATTGGGTGCCATAGCCTGTCCTACACTCACCAAAGCTAAATGATCACTGAAGATATTGGGAAAACATTGATGTGGTCACTCACTATGGAAATGAGAAGTGCCCCAAAGCCAATTGCAGTTTCAAAGGGAAATTTATTACAGATGTTACAACTGCGATGCTTATATACGATGACCAATTTCAGGTCAAAGATGGCTACAGAATGGTACAACTCTGCTGATTCTATAGATAAAGCTAGAAATATCCGTTTCTGTTTCCGCAATCAAGTATGTTCCAGCTGACTAAGTACTACCTACATATATAAATATATTTATATTAACGTATGTTTGTATAGAAGAACCAAAGATCAATTGAATGGTCTGAAACTCCACAGAGCAGGAGTTCTACACTCAGTGAAGCCCCGGAGTTTTCTCAGCAGGCTTTGCAAGGAGTTCTTAGGAAATGTGTGGCTCTGCTGCCATCACAAATCTGCACCTTCCTTGCCCAGCCTGAGTGCACACAAGGCATGTGCTGGGCATGGCTGGAGATTTTCATGGCCAAAATCCCCCAGCATCATCACCTTTACATCTGCTCATTGCTTTGGATAGCACAAATCACACAACACCCATCTCAGCTGACAAATGCTGCTTCTTGCAGACTGTTACAGCCGCACTGCTGATCGACAATTACACAAGCATTGACTTCAGTTGAAAAATGTCATTTATTAAAAATTGCTACACCCATGCTGACAATACAGAACTATAGAGATCTCAGTTAATGTTAAAAATGGATTTATTACATTACTAAAACAATGCTATGCAAAAATATACAAATATCAACTTCAGTTAACAAAAACTTAATTTATTGCCAAACTCTACAACTCACTCTACACAAAGATCACTTAGGTGTTTAACAACTTAATTTATTATATACAAGTGTATAGCCCATGTAGAAACATGAAAATTTGCGTTCCTTCTCTAAATAGCCCTACACTAAGAACTCAACACATAATGTTATACAACTATACTACTCCATGCATGTTTAATTAGAATTAAATACATATGTATAATACATATAGAACTATAAAAATCTACTGGTCTACATATAGACTAAACATTACATATTAAACACTAAATAGATACATAAACCAAACCTATCTATATACAAATATCACTGTACCAATAAATATCCATGCAACTGCATCAATAAAAATATATAGCAATACATCTCCACATAAATGTAAATACAGTTACATGTAGAAATAGATCAATATACATAGAAAAATAATATATATACACCTATGCAAATACCAATATACCCATTTAAATGTCATATACCTATAACTGCATCAATACAAATTGATATCTACACAAATGAAAACCCAGGAAATAGAAGTCAGATATAACAACATACACATGTATTCAACATATGTCACACAAATAACATACTTAGATATATATATACACATATATGTAATTACACACATATATGTATATATACACACATATATACATAGATCCATAAATATAACAGACACATGGAGATATTCCTATACAAATAGCAACCCACAGATGAAAATATCCATGTAATTATCCCTCTCTATGTGCAAGTTCATATATCTTTAAAAAGAACTAAAAGCAGAAAATCGGATTCCAGCATCCCCATCTTCAAATCCTGTCCCTCAGTCTCTTCGTCCTGTGCAGAGCAGCTCTCCTGCATAGGGACAGCACATGGGACAACTGGGAAGCAAAGAGAACACTGAGTCAGGAGCAGGGCCTTTCCCTTGGCAGCACCTGCCCTTCCATCAGGAAAGAGAAAACCTCAGTGCCTCTCCAGGATTGCTGGAAAGAAGCAGCAGGCCGAGCGGGCCAGGGTGTGGCGAGCGCAGCCGCGGCCGGACTGTCCCGCAGCCCCCGGCACAGCCGGCACAGCTCCCGGGCCCTGCCGGCACAGCTGCCTTGCCCCAGGACAGCCCCTGTGCCGGCCGGGGCAGCTGCGCTGAGCAGCCCCAGCACGGGCAGGGCCGCTCCTGCCCCTGTGCCGGGCACTGCCCACGGCCACAGCCCACGGCACCCTCACCCCACCCGGCCTCACCGGCCCTGGGGCCTCACCCAGGCTCTGCGTGCCAGCAGCAGGTCCCTGCTCACTGCTCTTGCTCGGGGCCTTCGGCTTCTCCCTGCTGGCTCCTGTCACTCCTCCTGCTGTCTTCAACGTCTTCACTGCAGCTGTGGCAAAAACGGAGCCTCAGGAATTGGTTCCAAGGCCTGCCAGAGCTGCAGTCCCAGACCCCTCTGTGCTCCCTGCTGGCCCCTCCATCCCCTCAGCCCTGCCATGCTCTCGGCAAACCCCGAGTCCCCTTCAGTTTCTTCAGACCCCTGCAGCCCTCTCACCCCCCTCATTCCCTTCTGACCCATCCCGTCCCCTTAGACCCGCCACCCTCCTCAGCCTGTGCCACTTCCCTGTCACCTCAGTGCCACCATTGCCCTCTGCTGCCCCACACCCTCAGCCCCAGCAGCACCTCAAGGTCACCGTCCCTTCAGTGTCAGCGCCCCCTCAGCCCCCTCAGTCTCACCATCCCTCAGCAGCCCTCAGGGGACACTGCCTGGGGCCACCGGCAGCTCCCACCGCTCCAGGGACACTCGGGGCTGGAACTGCTGCTCCGCCCGGCCCGGCCGCCAGCTCAGACCCAGCACAGGAAGAGGGGACAGAGGGGGCACAGGGGAAAAACAAGAGATGAAAAAGGAATCAGAGAGGGGAAACACCTTAAAAATGCAGCCTAGGCCTACACAGCTCAATTTGTGTATCTAAACTTCCATATACCTCTAACTAAATAAATATGCACATTTACAAATACAAATACAAATAAATAAATATATATATAAATATTTAAAAGCTAATTAATTAATTAATAATTCTTAAAAAATTATTACTAATAATGAAAAATATTACCATATATATATATATATTATTATTACCCTATACATACATAAATGTAAATCTGGAAATCTATAAAAGTAACTACATGGATATAAAAATATAACTATAGAAGTGTCTATAAACATAAACAGAGTGATTCCACCTGCCCGATGGTCACAGGCTCTCCCTCGGTTTCTCCCTGGCACGCAGGGCAGCCCTCCTGGCAAGGTAGATCAGATGGATATCTGGGAAGCAAAGGGAACACCCAGTCAATATTGGCCTCCATCCATCTTTCCCTTTGGAAGTAACTGTCCTTCTGTCAAAGACTGGAAGAGATGGCCTGGAAGGCAGACTCTCAATTCGGAATTTCAGGCCTGCTCTTTAAAGAGCTGGAATCCTTCCAAGTTTTCAACTTCTGAACTTTTGAAGTATCCCAATAAACTCACAGCACTCGCAGTGCAAATGGCACCCATGAGAGCTTGAAACACACAGTCCCAGCTCCCACAAAGAAGCCCAGCCTTGTTCTTTCTCTGTCCTGACAGAGGGATCTCATTCCTCACTGAAATGGCTGAAACTGAAGGGTGCTGTGAGCTGAGTTATGAATCCAAATTGGGATACCCAGCTTGGTAACACAAATCCCACAAGGTCAGGTTTATTCCTGCCTCTCTGGCCACAGCAGAGGACTCAGTGTCAGAGCCGCTGGAGAAGCGTGGAGGGCAGGGCTTGGGGAGGTTGTCTCAGTGCAGGTTTTGAAATAAAGGCATGAGAATCACTAACCCTTCAACCAAGAACTCAATTCCCCTGATCTCCCTTCCTGTCAGAGGCAGGCTCAGAGCAGCCCTCTCACATCTCTCTAAACCAATGGGGGCTCTTTCCTTACCAAGCTCCTCGGGTTCCTGGGAACTGTTCCCACAGCACTCAGTGCCAGGCAAACCTCCTTCTGCTGCAGCCTTGTTCACAGGCTGCCCTCCTGAAGACTCAGAGGCAACATTAATATTCCCCTTGAAAGAGAAGCAGAAAGAAATAAACCCTTCTCTCCAGCTACACAATACATCTGATACAACAACTCTGTGCCTCACCTACCTAATCTCTGGTTCCTAACAAGAAATCTGGGCCACAAACACCTTCAAAAGTCTAAAAGACTTGACTTTTCCAAAGACAGTCCAAAGCTGTCAAAGCTGACAATGCTGAATGTGGGGGTGACACTGAACACATGGATGGCTGCTAAGGAAGGAGTCCTGCCAGTTCCTGGATCAGGAATGTGATCCTCCCTCCACAGCCCTATGCAGAACAGTCTCATCCAGGCTGCAGCTTTGCAGGGGCTCTATGGGAACACACATCTCTTCCCATACAGATGCCCAACAGCAAGGTGATTGAGCTCTGGAACATGGAGAGCTAGACTGGGCACTTTGCCCAGCGCAGGATTTCCCAGACAGAAACTGGACTGCAGGCACCAGGTTACTGAGAGGACAAGAAAGCTGCAGCTCCAGCCCATCCCCAAACACGGCTCTGGGAGCACCTACAAGCACAGCAGGACTCACACAGCAGCAGCAGCTGCAGCCCAGCCCTTGCTTTGCCTTGGCCTTCCAACACAAAAGAGGTAGAGCCCATATCTGCTGCTGCAACAGAGGCACCTCTCGCATGCCCCTCCCTGCATGGGACACTTTGCCTTCAGTGCCATTCTCCAAACACTCTCCTCTTCTTTCCCATCAAACAAAGACTGGTAGAATGCACAAAGCTTTCACTTCCTCATCATAAATGGCCCCACAGGAGGCATTCTTCCCAGGAAAAGGAACACTCAAACTTGGCCAACACAGGCTCACACCTCTCATCTTCACTGATGGGGGAGACTTCTTCAATCCTCTTCTCTTAGAAACCTTACTTTACCAAGAAAATACTTCCCTGTCCATTCACAACTGAATTCAAGAAGCCTTTGCTTCTCAGCCAAGTAATAATTGTCAAAAGCTCTCAGTCAGCCCCTTTCATCCCTGTTCACTGGAGTTACCTGAGCAGAGGGAGACCTTTCAGGTGGGGAGGACGAAAGCATCTCCTCCAGTGTCTCAAGCACCATGTCCAGATCAATCGGGGGCAATTCCTCTTCCCCAGGAGTATCCCAGAGCCACCTGGGGGCTCTCCATGGTGCATAACCAGCACAGCCAGCTGGAGCACTGGGGGCTGAAGTGCTGGGAGCGGCTGCAAGAATTCAAACACATTGGTCAGGCTCCAGAATGTGGCTTTGGGACATGGAGCTCTATGCTGCCTTGGATCAAACATCACAGGAAGCACACAGCAATGTCAATTTCAGAAATGTATTCAAACTTCCCAGGGATTTGGGAGAGTGAGTTCTTCCTCTTAAAAAGTCTTTCTTCTAAATGATGTGTATGTATATTAAAAGATGGATTCTAAAATTGATCTACACATACACAAAAGAACTTTATAATCACTGCCTTTTCTATCTCCCCATCAGCTTTTGGAGTTGGTGGCTTCACAGTTTCTCATAATAACAGACCACAGAAAGCGGATTCACCCAGGAAGAGCCCACATCTGCAGACACACATGCTAAACTTAAACTGTGAGTTTCTTCTAAAAAGCATCCTTGTGGGTGAGGCCGAATTCTATAGCTGCAGCTGCTTGGGGGATACACAGAGCTCATTGAATTTTAATAGCATTATTTGAAAGAGAGACAACCTGTAAACTCTGCAATATCCTATCAGGGTCCTAGTTTGGCTTCATTCCAAAAAAGATGGGAGTTTACCTGACACTGACCAGCTGTGGACAAAGGCTATTCGTTGTCATCTTGTGCCCCTACAGAGAGGCTGTCTGGAAAATGCAAAGAACCCACTCCAAAACACAGCAAGGACAAGAAAACAGACCGAGATTCATTTTGTTTTCACAGTTCTGCTTCCTAGCACACTTGACATTTCTACCTGACTTGCACTTGAGATCAACCCATGACAGAACACTGCAGGAAAATATTTCAGTCAATTTTCATGATCGTTCTGAAAAGCAAGGGTAGAAACTCTTTCCCTACCTGATGGGCAGTAAGCTGGCAAGTGCTGCTCAGGAAATGTGCAGCTGCTGCTTTCTGGAACTGTCACCAAAGTGCTTTGATGGGCCATGGGAACTGGCGAAATGATAGGCTGGAATTGAAATTTGTATGTGCCTGGCTCCACTGATGCAGCCCCAAGAGGTCCAGAGTTGACAAACGCTTCCTCAGGAGGTTCTGGGCAAGCCTCACGCTCTCGAGCAGCTGCACTCATCCTGGAGGTGCCTGGAGGCACCTCTGAATCCCCAGGTGAGGCAGCACTGTTGGCTGGGATGTGCTGCTCTGAAGATTTGCAGCTGCTGCCATCTCGAAGGGCCCTGCAGGCAGCTGCAGGGTCGATGCGAACCAGCGGAATGGTGAGATTGCGGAGATTAAATCTGTGGATGAGCTCCCTTGATGGTTCCACTGGTGAAGCTCCAAAAAGTCCAGAGGAGGCACAGACTTTCTTGGCAGGTGGTGGGGAAGCGTCAGACTCCTGAGCACCTGCACATCCCCTGGAAGGGCCTGGACACAGCTCTGAATCCTCAAGTGAGAATGCAGCAGCGAGGCTCTGGCATGAGGGAGCTGTGCAGCAGTGACGGAAGCAGAAAGGAAGCAAAGGGAAGGCTGGGTCACTATTGGTCTTTGCATGGCCTTCGGCAGCAACTGTACTTCTGCCAGGGTAGACAAAAGCTCCCATTCTCCCAAGCAGGGTGAGAAAGAAGTAAAGGAAGAAAAAAACCATTTTCTGGGGCCATTTAACACCCAGTTCCTTGCCTGCTGAGCTCTCCTCTGTTGGTTTAACTGTCTTGGAAAACTGTCCTGCTGCCATTCCTTGGCAGGAAGCAACTGCCAGAAACCCAACTGCCAGGTCTCTTTCTTTCTTCCCCAGAGGACCAGGAGGCTCCCTCCCGCTGGGTCTGATCACGACCGGGCCCTCGGCTCACACGCACTCACGGAGAGCTCCCCAAACATCCCAGGGCCGGGCACGGAGCAGCACCAGCCACGGCCAGGGCTGGGCCAGCTGCCGACCGGGCGGGCCAGGGTGTGGCGAGCGCAGCCGCGGCCGGACTGTCCCAGCCCCCGGCACAGCCGGCACAGCTCCCGGGCCCTGCCGGCACAGCTGCCTTGCCCCAGGACAGCCCCTGTGCCGGCCGGGGCTGCGCTGAGCAGCCCAGCACGGGCAGGGCCGCTCCTGCCCCTGTGCCGGGCACTGCCCACGGCCACAGCCCACGGCACCCTTGGCGCCCGCAGCTCGCAGCCCGTCTCACCGGCTCCGGGGGGCTGCCCGGCACAGAAGGCGGGCAGCGGCCGCTCCGTGTGCAGCTGCTGGAAGCGGCTGGGCTGGCGGCTGCGCACCTCCAGCCCCGCCGCCAGCCGCTGCCTGTTGGCCCTGGTCAGGCGCTGGATGCGGAGCAGCAGCTCGGGGCGGTCGCGTACGAAGTTGGCATTCCTGAAGTGCAGCCAGCCGCCGGCATCGCCCGGCACCTTGTGGAAGCCGTAGAGGTTGAGCTGGCGCACGAAGCTGCCGAAGTGCTTGGCTTGGAAGGAGTCCGGGCCCGGCCCCGCCCCTTCGCTGCCCGCTCCGTGGGCGCCGCCCGGGCTGAGCAGCTCCCGCTCCAGCAGGGAGCGGTCGATGAGCAGGCCCTGGCCCTGGCTGTCCCAGCGCAAGGAGCGGACGCGGGGGCTGTTCACCAGGCGCCACAGCTTGGCGGGGAAGGTGCTGGCGTTGAGCGCGGCGGGCAGCGGCAGCTCCGCCATGGCGCCGATCGCCGAGTGTGGCCACAACGCCCGCGGCGCGCGGCCTGAGGGGGGCGCTGCGCTCGGCCCCGCTCGCGGCCCCGCGCGGGCCGGGCTCGGTTGGGTCGCGAGCAGAGTTCCCGCTGCAGGGCGGACAAGGCCAGACGGGAGAAGGGAAAGGAAAGAGACAACTGGAGACATTCTTTTGGCCGCTTTCCCAGCCAACTGCCTGCTTCTGTCTCACTGCCTCTGCCGGTCTTCAGCAGATTTGGCACATTTCTCATTCCCTGGAGAGAGAAGCAGCAGCAGGAAGGGGCAGCACTTTTGTCAGCATTTTCACCAGAGCTAAAGTCCTGCCGCCTGGAAGGATGTTGCTTTACCCGAGGGATGAACGGCTTACATTGATAGTGAATTCACACTGCTGTCTTCACCAAGAGGTTTTGCATTTTTCTTTCCTTTTATTCTCTTTTTTTCCACAATCAGGGGACAGCTAGAATGTAAAATCCCTCCTACAGCCAAGTCTTTTCAATATAATCCAACAAAGTTGATCTTGCAATGACCTGCTTAGTGTAACTTGTTCTCTTTATTTAAATTGTCTCTTGAAACAGTTTTAAGAGCAGGAAAAAATAGACCTATTTCTTCCATCTGTTTTAGTTCATGCCGGTTTTTTATGTCTTTATGTGGTTTAACCATGAGGGCTCCTGTGAGTCTATTTGGTGGTATGGCAGAAGCTCATCCCACACACACAGTGGATATTTTCCTTACACCCAGCTTGTCTTGAGTTCTGGCTGACTCTGCCTTCCCTTGCCTCCTTCCAGGTCCTTTGTGAGGAGCCCAGCCCTGTCCCTTCAGTCGCTGCCCTGTGGGTGACATGCTGACACAGGATTGTTGGTCTCACCACATTCTGGAGCAGTCTTTTGCAGGGAGTGTTTTCAAGATGGCCTGTCATCTTTTCCTCTGTGTGCTGGCTTTCTCAGAAATATTGAAACCCACTACCCAGAAAATCTCTTCCCATTTCATCTTAAACAGCTTCAGCCAGAGCCTGAATTAGGAATGCTCCGCCTCGCTGGGATGGTGTTTGTCTTTTTAAAGACAGTGTAACAAACCTCACAAAAATTGTCCCAGCAACTGAATTACAACGAAATTTCTAATGAGGAGACCAAAAGGAGAAGACAGGAGTTCAGAAAAGAAGGGACATCTCTCCTCATGTTGCATGGCCCTTATTTCCCTCATGTCCGTCTATGTGCTGCTTCATCAAGAAAAGCCTCTTTTTTAAGGCCTCCTTTGTAATCTCTGTGAGTCATTGGAGTCACTTGTTGAGGTTGGCTGTTCAGGGAAATTCTCACTGAATAGAGCCTCACATGTTACACAGTTCTGTAGCCTAGTGAGGTCAAACATTAACAGTCCAAATGATATTTTAATCAATAATGGCCAACATTAAAAAATCCAAGTTGTTCTAAGTAGTGCTTAGTGAACGCATACTGACAGTGTGCCTCCTCACTACTTCAAAACAAACTAAACAAAGAAAAGAAATAATTTGAGGTTTGGATTGATACAGTGTGCTGATAAGAGAACTAACCTGGAAAAGTCTGGAATTTATTAATAGTCTACCATGGAGGATATTCAGGTTCATGTTGAGTACAGGACAATTCTAGTGTTACACACTTTTGAGTAGTTCTCAGAAATATTCCTAATAAAAAAGACATTGGTAATTTTGTGCAGATAACAGAACTGATATCTGCAGCTACACACATGTGCAATTACTCTGCAATATAAGAAAAAATACTGAAATTTGTGAACACAACATTACTTGAAATTGCACTGCAGCATGACACCACCACAAAACCCAGCTATTCATCTTTGTGCATCACTGACCATTAACATTTTCCAAATACCTTTTTCAAGAGCACCTGTACTCCGTAATTTTATGGTAACATAATGAAAAATACGACATATTTAGCTTCATGCATCTTCCTAATTTCTCATTTTTTACCTGTAGTAATTAGGCTATTGTTTACCTGCTCTATTTCTGTAGAGGATGTAGCTGCAAAGTGAATTTAAAGCAGGCTTGGCTTATCATTCTGCTGAAACCCAGACAGGTTTTCCTTTGCTAAAGATAGCTAAAATTGTTCTTTCTGTAGCAAATTCAATCAAACTATGCTAACATAAACACCAGATTAAAATTTCTACATATGCAAGAATACAAATGTAAAATGAGCCCATGGAAATGGGAGTTATATCTTGTCAGTAAAAGGCAATACAAGATTTCAGTCTTAGCATCAGCAACATTCTATTCCATAAGAGCAACCAGTGAAAGTGGTGAAATATTTGCTCTCTGTGATCACCTGTAACCAGGTAGGTGTTCTCACAGCTGTCTACAGCTTCTGTCTCACTTGAATCATTTGGCTGATATTTCAAGAGGAGAAAAATATCTCATGTAAAACATCTTTATTTCGAGTGTATACCAAGACAGAAAAGCTTATGCCTAAAAAAAACACAACTAAATTACACTTCATATGACCCAGTTGGAAAATTTAACAAGTCCTATTAGATCTCTACTGCTCTGTAGGTAGATGCTACTACATTGCATTGCGAGTCTTCTGACTTTACTAGGTGAGAGAAATGCTGTCTTGCTACTCAAATTCACTTTCTTTGGAGTCAACTGGGTTAATGATAGAAATATTTTCCAAAAGCCAGTGCTGCTCCTAAATGGTGTAGCAATGTGTGATCTGAATACATATTATGGATTTGGAGGAGAGCTTAGTGCTGTGGGACAGCTGGTGAGAACACACTTGGGGTTTGCTCCTGAAAAGTCCTAAGCACAACCACAGCAATTTTAGTGGAAGTTGAGAAGGCTTTACAGCCTTTACAAAAAGGAAGGGCTTCCTGTAAGGCTTTGCTTGCCTCTATTTATTTAATCCCCAAATGCAGCATTTTTCTATGACATTTCTGTTCTGACATTAATTCTCCATCCTGTCATGCTTTAAGGACAATGTTTGTGTAGTATGACAGGATTGGAGTCCTGAGTTCAGATCCCTGGCACTATAGTTGGGTCAATTTCTTTTCATAAAGTTATGCCACAGTCATTTTTACAATTAATCAGATAGTGAGTTGCTAAGGTCCACGGACATCCTTTGCATAGATATCTCAAGAGAACTGGGCCCTAAAACCTTTATTGATATCCCATAGGCATGCAAATGCTGTTGGATATATTGAAGAGCATGGAAATATCATTGCTAAATTGCTTCCAAGGCACTTTATTGCAGCAAATATACTTGAGCCTATAATACCTAGATAAAAGGAAAAGTAGAATAACCTCCAAATGGGCAAGGATAGAATTACATTCATTACTGAATGCTCTGTGTAGCTCCCTTAGAAATATGACTGGATTTGCCACACAGCATAGCAAGACCTTCTTGAATTATTGTTCTTTCAAAGGACTTTGTAATAAACTTTTGGCATGCATATCATTAGTTCCTTCTATTTAAATTATTTAAATTATGAAATTTTAATTTAATTCTGGGAGATTTTAAGGCCAAATCCCCAATTTTGGCTAAAACCACCTCATCCCACGTCTATTTTGGGGGTCCCTTCTTCATTTTTGGGGTGAAATTCCCCAATTTTTTCCCAAATCCTATTTTAATTTTTTTTTATTATTTTTCTTAGGATCCCCCCTCTCCCCAAATTCTCAAAACCTCCCCAGAAAATTCCAAATTAATTCCCAAAAATTCCACACGGAATTGGGTGAAGGTTCCAACGGGGGTTTATGATTTGGGGGGGGGGGGGGGGGGTGTACCCAGAATTTTTGGGCTCCTCCTGCTCAGTCCTGGTTGTCCCTGGGGGAGTCCCCGGGGGTCTCGGGGCCCTCCAGCATCTCCTTGTAGCAGCGCTTGAAAAACCAACCTGGGGAGGGACATTTGGAGAGAAAAATGAAAAAAAAGGAAAAAAGAAAAAAAATCCATCCCAAAAAAAGGGGAAAGAAATCCTGAAAAAACTGATTTAAAACAAAATATAAAAAAAAACAGCCAAAGCAAATATAAGCCAAAAACAAGGAAAAAAAAAACCAAAGAAAGCACATAAACCCAAAAGAAACCTGCAAAATCATTAAATGCCCCCAAAATGCCCCAACACCCCCCAAATCCCCCCAAAAATCAAAAAAATCCCCCCAAAAACACTCAGAAAACCCACAAAAAATTTAAAAATCCTCAGAAAATCCTAAAAACACTAAAAAAAATCAAGAAAAACTTTTTAAAACTACCTAAAAAATACCCTAAAACAACATTAAAACCTTCCATGGCACCCCAAAACCCCTTTAAAAACTACAAAAAACCCCAAATAATAAAAAAACCCAAAAGCCCGAAAAATTCCACTTTAAAACCCCCCCAAAAACCCTCAACCCACAAAAAACTCAAAAAAACTCCCCAAAAGAAAAAAAAAAAAAAACGTTAAAAACGCTCAAAAACACCCCAAAAATAAAAAAGTCTTCAAAAAATCATAAAATACTTAAAAAAAAGTCCCTGAAAAACTTTTAAAAATCCCCCCAAAATGCCCTAAAACAACCTTATAAACATTCAAACAAAACCTATAAAAACCCTTGAAAAACCCCTGAAAACAAACCCTAAAATGAACCTCAAAAAGTCCCAAAATTTCCCTTTAAAGCCCTCCAAAAAATCCATTTAAAAGCCCTAAAAAGCCCAACAAAACCCCTTTAAAAACACTAAAATTCCTCCAAAAATCTCCTTTAAATAACACTTACAAAAAAACAAACAACCCATTTAAAATCCCTTTAAAAAATCCTAAAAACCCATTTTAAATCCGCTAAAAAAACCCCTGAAAAGCCCCAAAATTCTTAAAAAAAGCCCAAACAAAGTCCTTTTATATAACCCCAAAACCCCTTTAAAACCCGCACAAAAAACCCTTTAGAAACTCTCAAAAAAACCCAAAAAAAATATAAAATATAAACAAATACAAGTAACAAATTTATATGGAATATATAATAGAAATAATGCAAATATAATATATAATGTATGAACAAAAATTTTAAATATGACAATAGAAATATAAAGATATTTTATATAGTTTAAATATTTTATTGGTTTTATTTGGTAAGGGCAGGTGTTTTTATAAACAATATAAGCAAAATAAATATACAGATATACAATAAGTATATAAAGAAAAATTTTGAAGTTTATATGCATACATGAAAATATAAAAATATATAAATATAAATATAAATATAAATATAAATATAAATATAAATATAAATATAAATATAAATATATATATGTAGGATATAAATAATATGATATATATTCTTATGTTATAATATATTCATAATATAGATATATTAATTACAGATAGAAATATGAAAAATATAAATAGAAACATATATTTAAATATCTTTTAAAATAAAAGGGTTTTTTTTGTATTTGGTTAGAGGTGGAACTTTTACATAAATAATATTAAAATTAGAAACATACAGATATATAATATATAAAGATATAGATATACATAAAATAGGAACAAATATTAGCAATATGAAGATTATGTATTTTATAAATAATAAACATAATATTGTATATATGTTATAATATAACCTTAATTGAATATATAAAATAAGTATACATTATAAATATGAATAAAAATATAAATATTAATAAATAGACTTTTATTTAAGGGGTTTTTTTTGTTTTTGTTTTTATTTGGTTAGAGACAGGGCTTCTCTTAGTTTTGGTCGGGGTTTTCTTGGGGCATTCATTTAGGAGGATTTTTTGAAGGGATGGGACTCGTTGCTTTTTGCCTTCGCTTCTCTCTCCGTCCCCAAAGCGCCGCAGCCCGGGCTGAGTTCTGCGGCGGTGCTGCCGCCCTGTGGGCACAGACTGGTACTGCAGCCACCCCGAGCCGGCAGTGCTGCCGCCCTGTGGGCAGAGAAAGGAAAGGTGGCGGAAAACGATGCCGAGAGCGCGGGATTGGCGTCGGGTCCGGAATCAGGCAGGCGAAGTAGAAAGAAGCCATTGTGACGGGCCTTGAGGGTAACACAACAAATATGGTGACCAGACCGGAAGTGGTTTGTGCCAGTACCAAAGATGGCGGGGATGTAGAGCGGAAATTGTAGCACGCCACTCCCAAGATGGCCGCTCGGCTGCCACTCGCCTGACCCTCTAAATATGGCGGCAACAAGGGCGGGAAAAAGCAAGGACCCTTAGTGGACTGCCTGCGCATGACCCCGACACCGATCCCTCCTGGCGCGATTTTCCGCGGCGTTTACAGGCGTAACGAGGCCCCGGGGGGAGGGAGAGGGTGGGGGTGGATCATGTCACTCTGCAGAGTGAACAGGAACAAAAAAAAACGCCAGACAAATGGACGGACCCCGCTGCCCCCCTCCCTGCCCCCGGTCCGGAGGGGAAGGTCCAGAGGAGGGGACGGGGCCTGGAAGGGGGCAGTCCCCCCTCGGCCCAATCCTCTTTCCCGGACCCCTTCCCTCAGGAGGGGGCTCACCCTGACCCCCCCCCCCTCCTTCCACAACCACCTCTTAAGGAGGGGATTCCCCCCCTAACCCGCACCCCCCACCCCGGAATCCCCTCCTAAGGAGGGGATCCCCCCTAACCCCAGCCCCGATCCCCCCGGGGACCCCCAGTGTGATGTAGGGAAAGCCGCAGCCCCGGCGGTGTCGGGCGGTGTGTTTGACCGGCATGGGGACACCCGCAGACAGGGCCAGTCCCCGTGTGGGGGTGCAGGGAGGGTGGGGGGCACCGGCTCCGGCCCTCTGGGCTTTATTCTCCGGCACCCCGAGCGCCGAAAGAGGAAAAGGGGGGCCTGGAGAATGGGAACAGGGGGACAGATGGGGCGGTCGGGGTGGGTGCCCAAGGACGGAGGGCGGGTGGAGGTGTTGGGGTGTGCAGGGCAGCAGGGACAGGGGAAGGTGCGGTGGGCGGAAAGGGAGGGTAGAGGAAGGAGGGGGAGGATTGAAGGCAGGTGGGGAAGAACTGGGAGGGGGAAGGGGAGCAGGGAGAGGGGGCAGGGGGGTCCAGGGTTAGGGGAAGGAAGGGTGGAAGGAGAAGCAGGTGGAGAGTGGTAGGGTAGGGTTGAGTGTGTAGGGGCGTGAAGGAAGGGCGGGGAGAAAAGAGAGGTGTAGAGAAACAGAAACAGTGAAGGAAACAAATACAGATAAAATGGAAAAGAGAGCACAGCCCACCCGCCACGAGCGCCAAAGAACAAATGGTTCCGCCGGTCTCTCCCCGCCGTTTAAATCCCCTCAGCCCCGCACAAGTGCCCTTGGGCCCTGCCCAGCCCTCCGGGCCCCTCAATTGCGGCCAGCCTCTCCCACCCCTCTCCATGTGGGAATGCTCCTCCTGGGATGCGGCAGGACCGTCACTTGGCGTGCTGTGCCGAGCCCAACCCGGGAACTGCTCCCGGTGCTGTGTGGAGCCTGAGGTGCTCAGGTGGCCCCAGGGGTCGGGTCTGGGTTTTGGCGGTGTCCGCTGGGGGTTCCGAGCGGTGCCGCCTCTCCCCGGGCCGGCAGGGTGCGGATCGCCGGACCGGGATGGGATCGGGGCCGGGGTCGGGACAGGATCGCCGCAGGCAGCAGGAGCCGCCCCGGGACGGGCGCTGGGGCCCAGCCCGGCGCTGCCGCTCCTGCTCCGGCCGCAGCGGCCGTGGGACTCCGGGCACGATCCCGCTGCGGCCGCGGGGAGCCGGGGCTCTGCCGGTAACCGCGCCCGGGAGAACGGCGGCGGAATCTCCTCGTGCAGATGGTGGATCAAGGCTGGAACCGGCCGGGGCACGGGGAACGCCGTGCCAACCCTGGGAGCCCCAAATCCCGCTGCTCCGGAGCCCCCGTCCCGCGGGTGTGCAAAGCCCCCGCAGCCCTCAGCGGGGAGCAGAGCCCGGCTCCCCCTTCGCCGTGTCCGCACAGCCCTGGGGCCTGCCGGCCGCACCCCTGTGGAACGAGCGGGGCTGGATCACGGGAGGAGCCGCTCAGCCGGGGTCGGGCACGGTTCCATTCTGGCTGCTTCTCCAACATCTGCCAGGTGAGATGCTCCCCCTCCCTCTTGCTCTGCAACTCAAAAACGCTCTGTAATGGCAAAACCTCTTTTATTAAAACTCAGCTGAGAATTTTCCTCTTTACGTCCAGGTCACAGGATATACTGGGATTGAGAGGGATCCTACAATCTGACTATCAAATACACGGCCCATGGGAGAATTGAACTCACAACCTGGGTGTTACCAGGACTCTGCTCCAACTGACTGAGCCAATTTCTGGGTGACAGGCATGAACCTCCCAAGGATGGGAATCCTTGGCACCAGCAAGGTAATTGCAGCTCCTTCTTTCTGCTGAAGCTGCTTTACACACCAGCCCCTGCCATGGCTGTAGAGTAGGACTGGCTGGCACCGACATGACAGCACCAAAGTCTTCCCATAACCCTGATTTTCCTGCTCTTTCCAGGATTTACCTAGCAGCTGTAAATTTGCTCTCGCAATGTCCCTTTGCAGGGAGAAATGAGCAGGACAAGTCCTGAGGCTTCCCTTGCTGCATGACTAACGTTCTTCTGGAGAGTGGCAGAGGGCATTTCCTGCAGGTGAGCGTTGCCAAAATGATAGCAGCTGCTGAAGCTGGGGCAGCTTTTGAGGCCTAGAGTGTCTCCTGCTCAGTGCCAGCAATGTTCCTTGGTGTTTCTGTGTGTCCCAGCTGGCAGGGAATGTGGGGCAGGAGGAGGCTAGGAGCCCCTGTAAGGGAACCAGCACCTCTTGTCCTTGGGCTCTGCAGGGGAGGATCTGTGCCTGCAGTGTCCTGCCTGTGCCAGGCACACATGCCGGGGATGGGTGCTGGGTGCCCGGCCAGCGCTGGCACGGACACGGCTCAAGGGCTGCCCGTGGCTCCTGGGCCAGGGATTGCTCTGAATGGGCACCTGGAAATGCTTCAGCCCAGATACAGGCCATTGACAGCCCAAAAGCACCCCATTTCCTGGTGATGGCAGCATGGGCTGCTTGCAGAGGGGCTCAGACAGCAATTCCTGGTTCCAGCCTCCCAGAGCTCCCACGCAGCTGCCAGGTTTGTCCTGGTCACCCCAAATTCCTTTCCTTCCAGCCTGAGGCCATCACCTAGCAGCAGCATTAAAGCTAAGGTCATCTTCCCTCACAGATATTAAATCCCAAGCATTAGCCCATAAAGATGCTTTAACATCAAATGTTTTGGGTGGTGTCCCACCC
>NW_026612804.1:0-41221 GCF_029582105.1 Oenanthe melanoleuca | reverse complement strand
GCTTCTTCTGCCCTGCGCTTCTGCCCCGGCTTCCGCTGCCCTCTGCTGCTGCCCCAGCTGCTGCTTCTCCCCGCCTTCTCTCCTTCATCTCGAAGATCTGTACTGGCTCCGGACGGGACCTGACATCATAGACTGCCTCCGGACCTGCCAAGAAGCTTCTCGCCCTTCCCAGCAGCGCTCTCTCTACTTGTGAAAACATTTTTTGTCATCTGGGATTGTGTACTTTCCTGTTGCTGGGAAGTGGTTTTTTTGTTGTTAATAAATAGGTTTTTTTCCACGTTTCCCCCCAAGTAAAATTCTTTCCGAGCGCAGTGGGGGGAGGAATTGTGAGGGGGGTTTATTCTCTCGGGGGGCTCCATTGGAGGTTTCCCCCCCGGTTTGTCCTAAACTTGACAAATAATTTGGTGGCCCATACGGGAAACCAGAGAAAGTGGAAAAACCTTACTCTAATAATATTTTGTTTTCAATTGTTTGTATTGGTATTGTATGGTTTTTGAATCCATAATGGCTTTTGGAGTGGAAGCCTGCCGTATATTGGTCTTTAGGGCTTTTTGAAGTGTTAATACCCCTGTGGTCCTTGGGCTTGTTCTCTTATCCGGAGATAGCCCCAGTGTTATCCCTAATACGTAGTTTTTGCATTAAAGGGATATTACCAAAATATTTATTGGGCTAGGCTTGTTTGTGATGATTTGCAGGAGTTTTAAGATGTTAGAATCTACTTCAGGGTATACTTCCTGGTTTGTGTTCTGCACTCAATTTATTAGAGGAAGCAGGCAAAGAGGACTTTTCTTTATTTTCCTCTTCTCCTCTGAATCATTTAAATCTCTTAGAAAATGTTTCAGTTTCTCCCTGAATGTTAAGGAAACCAACTTTATGGTATTTAATTTAGTAAGTTTTTTTTCTATACTGTCTTCAGCTTATATAAATGAAGGCTGAGATTTCCAGAGGGGCTGGTGAGACTCCTGATTTAGGAGTAAAGCCAAGCAGAAGGAATTTTGAGTGAATGGGAAATGGGAGAACATGGGCCAAATTCTAAAAGAATTTTCTGACCCTATAGTCTGGGACTTCCCATCTGAACAGATTCAGATCCAGTCGAGGTTGCAAAATACCTGAGAGGAAGTGTCAGGATGACCCTAAGGAAAAAAATCACTGTGAGCTGGGCTCTGGAGTATGCTGAACGTACCCTGTTGGAGAGTGTAGAACAACACACAAAGGAAAGGGAACAGGAGATAACGTAGCTACTATGCCAGCTACTCAGGCTGTAGTTAACACCCCAGGCTCGAGGACAGGGAAAATTAGAAAGTAAGCTTCAACCAATGGCTGTGGCTACTAGTACAAGGAATGGAAAGTGCACAAAGAAGACCAATCGGCCAGTGGAGGATGATGATGAGGATGCAGGAGAAGGACCTTCAACACCTCCTGATATAAAATCAAGAGTCAAGTAACTGGTGTGAGATCAGAAACCAATAATGAGTCCCTTTCCCTAAAAGATCTTGCGGTTTAAGAAAAGATTATACAAGACAGCCTGATCAATCCATAATTAGTTGGCTGGTCCGGCATTGGATGCGACAGGTGAGGCCACCATCCTATGGCACTGAAGCGAACATTTGGGATCACTATCTCAGGATCCGGTCATCGATCAAGGTATGATGAGGGGCTAACCCTCAAAGCGTCTGGGCACGTGTTCTGGATAGCGTGGCACAAAGATATCTGTGTGCTGATGACCTGTATATGCAGCAGACCCAGTGGAAACCATAGAGCAGGGATCCAACGTCTGAGGAGATGGCGGTGGTGGAGATTATTTTTTCGGATGATATAACAACTAGGAACCCAGACCTGGTACCATGCCCCGGTTATTTGGAGAAAGCCTGTGCGACTCGAGCCATCTGAATACGCCTCTGCCTTAGCAGTAATGAAGTGGGAAGAGATATATGAAACAGTGCTCGACATGGCGAGGAAGCTCCAGGCATACCCGGATGCTGTGCATGGCCCAACCCATGCCAGAATCGCCGCCGTGGAAACACGATTACAAAATTTAGAGGACAAGATAGAGGAAAATCATAAGAGGCTCAGGGAGGAAATTAAGGAGGACCTCCTCCAAATTTCAGCTGTGCAAGTTAGACATCCTGGCACCCAATATAGACGTTCCCCAATGGGGAGAGGAGGTACACTCCCCAGGCCGAGCTATGGTTTTTCTTGCAGGATTCTGGAGAGAACATGAGGAGGTGGGATGGAAAGCCTACGGCTGCTCTGGCACAACAGGTGAGGGATTTGAAGGAAGGCAAGATTGAAAGAGGAAGTTCCACCCAAAGAGAGCTGCTCCTGTTGCCCGTACCCAAAGTGCCAAATATGATAGTGATAATGACATGTCTGACCCTCTCAAAGGAACTTCTAAGACATATGCCCCAGGAAAGAAAGATAAACAGGCTTAGAGGAGCCCTGCCTCTAGCCAGGGTGAGGCGAGGGAGAACCGTGTCTTTTGGACTGTGTGGATTCGGTGGCCTGGCACATCGAAACCACAGAAGTATAGAACTTTAGTTGACACAGATGCTCAGTGTAAATAATTCCATCAAGATTCGTGGGGGCAGAATCTGTTTCAATTGCTGGTGTGACAGGTGGCTCTCTGGACTTCACCCTGGTGGAAGCTGAAGTGAGTTTAACTGGAAGGGAATGGAAGAAACATCTTATTGTGACTGGTCCAGAGGCCCCATGTATTTTAGGCATAGATTACCTTCGAAGCGGCTATTTTAAGGACCCAAAAGGCCTGAAGTGGGCATTCGGGATTGCAGCTGTGATGGCAGAACACATCCGGCAATTGAACACCTTGCCTGGAGTGTCTGAGAATCCAATTACAGTAGGACTTCTGAAAGAAGAAAAGCAACGAGTACCAATTGCCACTTCAATAGTACACCGCCGGCAATATAGGACAACTCGAGATGCTGTGATCCCAATCCATAAGATGATCCGTGAGCTGGAGATCCAAGGGGTGGTCAGCAAAGCCCACTCACCCTTCAACAGCCCCATCTGGCCAGTGCGCAAATCTGATGAAGAGATGGAGACTGACTGTGGACTATCATACCTTGAATGAAGTGACTCCACCGCTGAGCGCTGCCGTGCCGGACATGCTGGAGCTGCAGTACGAGCTAGAGTCCAAGGCAGCAGGGTGGTATGCCACCATTGACATCGCCAATGCGTTTTTCTCCATTCCTCTGGCAGCAGAGTGCAGGCCTCAGTTTGCTTTCACCTGGAGGGCTTGCAGTACACCTGGAACCTACAGCCCCAGGGGTGGAAACACAGTCCCACCATCTGCCATGGACTGATCCAGGCTGCACTGGAAAAGGGTGAGGCTCCGGAACATCTACAATATATTGATGACATCATCGTATGGGGAACACAGCAGCGGAAGTGTTTGAGAAAGGAGAGAAAATTATCCAAATTCTCCTGGAAGCCGGCTTTGCCATCAAGAAGAGTAAAGTTAAGGGACCTGCTCGGGAGATCCAGTTCCTGGGAGTGAAGTGGCAAGATGGACGGCGTCAGATTCCTACTGATGTCATTAACAAAATTACAGCTATGTCCCCACCTACTGACAAGAAGGAGTCACAAGCTTTCCTAGGTGCCATAGGCTTTTGGAGAATGCACATCCCTGAGTACAGCCAGATTGTGAGCCCTCTCTACCAGGTCACTCGCAAGAAGAACAATTTCCAATGGGGCCCTGAACAACAACAAGCTTTTGCCCAGATCAAACAGGAGATTTCCCATGCGGTAGCTCTTGGCCCAGTCAGGACGGGACCAGATGTGAAGAACGTTATGTACTCTGCAGCCGGGAACCGTGGTTCGTCCTGGAGCCTGTGGCAGAAGGTGCCTGGTGAGACCGAGGCTGACGCCTGGGATTTTGGAGCAGAAGTTACAGAGGGTCTGAAGGCAATTACACGCCAACGGAGAAGGAAATTTTGGCCGCCTACGAGGGAGTCCAAGCCACTTCAGAAGTGATTGGTATGGAAGCACAGCTCCTCCTGGCACCCCGACTGGCGGTGCTGGGGTGGATATTCAGCGGAAAGGTTCCCTCAACCCACCATGCCACCAGTGCCACATGGAGCAAGTGGATAGCCCTCATCACTCAGCGTGCCTGAACTGGGAAACTAAATCGTCCTGGGATTCTGGAAATAATTATAAACTGGCCCGAAGGTGAAAGTTTTGGTGTTGCGGATGAAGAACAAGAACCAGTGACACGGGCTGAAGAGCTCCACCATAGAACCAGCTACCAGCAGAGGAAACACGCTATGCTCTATTCACTGACGGTTCCTGTCGCATTGTGGGATGAATTGGAGATGGAAAGCTGCTCTATGGAGCCCCCACAATGGGTTGCAGAGGCCACTGAAGGAGAGGGTGGATTGTTGCCTGGCGACCTGGTTCAAGTCCAGCACGGTGGCCCTAACTCTGGGTCACTCGGTCCATCAGCTCCAGGACACCAATGTGGTGGACAGCAAATGGCGTTTATTGAGGGGTTACAGAAGGTTTTAAGGACAGGTGTCCTTGGGTCATTTCCTCTAGCTCACATCCGGCAAGGGGCGGCCAGGTACAGAGCTGAGGTCAGACTACAAGGGGGAGGGGAAGGGGGTCCCTGGCTGCCCGTACATCCCGAGAATCTTCCGTTCACAATATTCCTATCTCTCTACAGTGGATCTAGTCAATTCGCCAAACTCAAAGCCATCCAACTGGCCCTTAACATCGCAGAGAGAGAGAAACGGCCGAAACTCTATTTATACACTGATTCCAGGATGGTAGCCAATGCTCTGTGGGGATGATTGAAGAGATGGAAAGAGGCGAACTGGCAGCGTAGAGGAAAACAAATTTGGGCTACTGAAGAGTGGAAAGACATCGCTACTCGATTAGAGAGATTACCTGTGAAAGTTCGCCATGTAGATGCCCATGTCCCCAGAAAGAGAGCCAATGAGGAGCAGCAACATAATCAGCAGGTAGATCAGGCTGCAAAGATAGGGTGTCGAAGATAGACTTAGATTGGGAGCACAAGGGAGAATTGTGCCTAGCTCGATGGGCCCATGATGCCTCAGGTCATCAGGGCAGAGATGCCACCTATAAGTGGTCACAAGACCGAGGGGTGGATCTAACCATGGACAGCATCTCTCAGGTTATCCACGACTTTGACACGTGCGCTGCCATCAAGCAGGCCAAGCGGGTGAAGCCCCTCTGGTATGGGGGGCGATGGTCTAAGTACAAGTACAGAGAGGCCTGGCAGATTGATTATATCACACTGCCTCAGACCCGCCAAGGCAAGCGCTATGTCCTGACCATGGTGGAAGCCACAACTGGATGGTTAGAGACGTACCCAGTGTCTCATGCTACAGCCCGCAACACCATCATGGGCCTGGAAAAGCAGGTCCTGTGGAGGCATGGCACCCCTGAGAGGATCGAGTCAGACAGTGGGACTCATTTTAAGAACAATCTCATTAACACCTGGGCTAGAGAACACGGTATTGAGTGGGTGTACCACATCCCTTACCGTGCACCAGCTGCAGGTAAAGTGGAAAGGTACAATGGATTACTGAAAACCACCTTGAAGGCATTGGGTGGGGGGTCTTTTAAAAACTGGGAACAACATCTAGCAAAGGCTACTTGGTTAGTTAACACCAGAGGTTCCATCAACTGAGCAGGTCCTGCCCAGTCTGACTCCCTTAATATAGTGGATGGAAATAAAGTCCCAGTGGCCCATGTCAGAGGTTTGTTAGGAAAGGCAGTATGGGTTAATCCTGCCTCGAGTACAGGCAAACCCATTTGTGGGATTGTCTTTGCTCAAGGACCAGGATGCACGTGGTGAATAATGCAGGCAGATGGAACGACACGATGTGTACCATAGGGAGAACTGATTGTAGGATGACACAGAAAGAAATATGTAAGTGTTGAAGGACTGAGTAAGTGAAATGAGAGGAAATGTGTAAGTGATGAAGGTTTGAGCAAGTCGGATGAAAGCTTTTACGTTTTAGTTAGTGGGGGTATATCCCAATCGTGTGTAACGTTCACGATGTGGGATAAGGGGTGGAATGTCCTGGGTTGGTGTTGTGTCTGCTCCTCTCCCGCCCCCACACCTCTGTCTGCATGGAGCTGCCGCCGGTGCCCTTTCCCCCCCCGGGGGATGGTGCCCCGGGGCTGTGCTGCTTGGCTTGCCCGGCTGCCCGGCTGCTGCTTGCTGCCCGCTTGCTAGATACCCTGGCCGCTGCCCCGCTGCTTCTGCCCCGCTGCTGCTGCCCCGGCTGCTGCCTTCCCCCCCCGCCTGTCTCCCCTTCATCTCGAAGATCTGTACCGGCTCCGGACAGGACCTGGACATCAGAGACTGCCTCCGGAGCCTGCCAAAGAAGCTTCTCACCCTTTCCAGCAGCAACCGTCTCTCACTTTGGTCAAAACATTTTTTGTCATCTGGGATTGTACTTTCCTGTTGCTGGGAAGTGGTTTTTTTTGTTTGTTAATAAATAGGTTTTTTCCACTTTTCCCCCTGAGTAAAATTCTTTCCGAGCCCAGTGGGAGGGAGGAATTGTGAGGGGGCTTATTCTCTGGGGGCTTCATTGGAGGTTTCCCCCAGGTTTGTCCTAAACTTGGACAGCAACCATTCACAGAACAAGAGGACACAGTCTTAAGATGCCCCAGCAGAAGTTTAGGTGTGACATCCAGAAAATATTCTTCACTGAAAGAGTGATTGGGAACTAGAATCTTCCGTCCAGGCAGGTGGTGAAGTCATTGTCCCTGGCAGCATTTTAAAAAAGACTGGACGTGGCACTCATGGTTTGGTGGATGAGGTGATGTTAGGTCATAGGATGGACTTGATGATCTCAAAGGTCTTTTCCAACCTTGTTAATTCTATGTCTTAATAGTCTCCACTGTTCTATGAGGACCTGCAATGTCATAATGAACCTTTGGTTTCACAAGGCCCCACAGTGTAACAATGGACTCCAGGTACCATGAGGTTCTTCAGTGTCACAATGGACCCTTGGTCACAATGGAACAGCTTCTGGTTCCATGAGATGTCATACTGCCAACAACAGTCTCCTCGGTTCCACAATGTCACCATGGACCCTTTGTTCCATGAGGCTCTGTAGGTCTGTAGTACAACATGGTCACCTTGGTTCCGTGAGGTTCTGCAGTGTCACACTGGACTCCTTGGTTCTGTGAGGCCCTGCAGGGTCACAATTCACCCAGGGTGCCAGGAGGTTCCACAGTGTCACCATGGCCCCCATGGATCTGCAGTATAACAATGGACCATCGGTTCCATGTGGCCCCACTGTGCCACAATGGGCTCTTGGTTCCATGAGGTCTTTCTCTGTAACAACACACTTCTGGTTCCATGAGGTTTCTCAGTGCCACAGTGGTGTCCTTGGAACTGCAGTGCCACAAGGGACCATAGGTTCCATGTGGCCCCAATCTGTCAAAATGGATTTTAGTTCTATGAGCTCCCACAATGTCAAAGGGTCCCTTTGTTCCTTGAGGTTCCATAGTGCAACTGTTGACTCCCTGGTTAGTGAGGCCTGCTGTCACCAAATCTCCAAAATATTAGAATAAGACTCCTTAATATTAATTTGATGCTAAAGAGGGCATCAATTAGTTCAGGCCTTAGGTCCAGTGAGGGATATCCTTTAACCTTATGTGGACAAGTGACTCTGCAATTGTGTTTCTTATATTAAGCTATAACACATATATTAAAATTTACCCATTTCCAAAAAAGCCACGCCAAGTTCCCAGTTTAAGTCCTTGTTTTTCTATCACAGCACCCTTGTGCCAGATGTCTTCTTCTTCTCTTCCAAACATCCTTGCTGAGATACCAGGCTCTCCATGCCTTGTTCCTATGCTGAACGTTCACAGGCACAGTAAAAACTGAATTTAACATTTTGGTATCAAGCCCAAGGCTCTGTGTGGCCAGGCAGAGGCAGGCAGGACGCAGAGCTGTCAGCAAAGGAAGGGGCCAGCGAGGTGGGGCAGCGGGGGATGATGACAGCCTGCAGGGACAGAGGCGCAGGGCATGGACACCGTAGGACAGCCTGGGCTGCACAGGGCACAGGGATGGGCAGCAGCTGAAAGGCCCTGCCAGAGCCAACTGCTGTAGCACTTGGGCCATGGCTGCTGGCCCTGGGCCTGAGGCCAGCAGGGGACAAGTGAACCTTGCTGTGCTGGGACCTCATTGCCTCCTTGTCCCTGCTCAGCAGCCTGGCAGGGGCTGCCCCATGGTCCTGCCCTTGGCATTGCACATCCCCAGAGCCCAGTGCCCTGGGAAGAGCCCTGAGCAATGAGGGAGGGACAGGATCTGCCTGGCCAGGGGCTAGGGCTCAGGCCTTGGCCTTTTGCATTCCTGAAACACATCCAGGTCTGCTCAGCATCAGACACCTTTGCCTTGTTTGTCTCCATCTCTCATCACTGCTCCAGTGTTCTGTTCTAACTGGAACCACAGGACACTTTCTCAGTTTGTGTTCCTCATTGGAACCCATTAAAACTTCAAGGAACTTTTGAGCTTGATTGTGATTTTGAGACCTTGAGAAGTTTATTAAACACTCTCTCAGGGACGGAGTCTTATGTAAACAGCAAGAAAGTCCTGAGAGGTTCATTAATGTCCTTGTGCTGTGTCTGTTCTGCTGAGCTGGTCTGGATTCCTGGCACAGATGCAGCTCCCAAGGTAAATCAAGAAGAGCTCCAAAAAGACATTTCTGCTGAGGAGCAGCTCCTCTCCCATCCCAGCAGGGCTGAGGGCACTGCCTGCAGGCACTGAGGGGACAGGAGCCAGGCACAGACAGGGTAAAGGCAATCAGGACTGGGAAGACTTTGAGCTGAGACTTCACTTGGGGAAACATCTTCACAGCCCTGGACATGGTGAGTGTGTGGGTGCAGGGCAATGTTCCCTGGTGATCCCTGTTTCTCCTGGAGCCAGCAACCCCACAGCCTGGGGGATATGTCAGGAGGACTCTCCCAGTTTCTCAGAGGCAGAGGAGGAGGAGGATGTGCTGCAGAGCGGGGCTGCCCTGGGCACCATCAGAGGGACAGGGCAGGATGGCTCCTGCTGCCAGGGACAGCTGCAGGGGCTGAAGCTGGGGCTGCAGCCAGGGCTGCCCAGGGCTGTCCTGCACAGCAGCTCCTGCAGCCCTCAGGGCTCTTGGCCAGACCAAGGCATGTGCCACCTGCCAGGGGCAGCTCTCAGCCTGCCTGGCAGCTCCCCATGGACTGTGGGGAGAAGTTGGAGGGGGAAGGAGCCACCCCCATCAGGGCAGATTTCTCCTGCTGTGCAGAGGGTGCTGCATGGCCAGGGCTGCTCTCAGCATTCTCCTCATGGGAAGGGAAAGGGGCTGTCAGGTGTGTCTGTGTCACTGAGACTCCTGCACTGTCCCACTGGGCATCAGCAGATCTGCCTCTCATCTCCCTCACAAAGTGCCTACTGAATCTCCTCTGCCTACAGACAGCAGCAGCAGCACCTTGGCTTGCAGCATCTCAGTTTGTCTGAGCTGCCCTTAAGGCCCTGCTGGCAGGGAGATGCCCCTGGGCAGTCTCTTTTGATGGGAGGGGTGTGCAGGGCAGAGCTGAGCCCCCAGGGCTGGGCTGGGCTCTGGGAACACTGGCAGGGACAAAGCTTGGATAGAGAGAAACAGCTCTCTGTAGGCACAACCCCAGGCAGCAGAGAGCCAGACCAACCCTTTGTATTGCTCCCTGTCCAGCTGCATAGGGAAAGAGAGACGTGTTTGGAGAAAATTATTTTTAAACCAGACTCTTATAATACTCCTCTTTATTTCCAAGTATGTTTTAACTGAGATCACCCTGAAATAGAGGGAGGAGTAATGAGCAAAGGGCAGCTGTGTGGGACCAGCAGGTCTGACTGCACTGTGGCGCAGGGAGACCTGTTTTATCTGGGTTCTCCAGTGCTCAGGCTAAGAGCATTGATGAAGATGGGGCTGCAAATCAGCATCAGAAAACTGAACTAAAATACCCATAAAAAAAATAGGTAACCTAAATTTCTCCAGAGAAAGAGGGTTTTCCATGAATGTGTAAGAAAATAGGATACAATTGATCATGGAAAGCTGTTCCAGCTTCTCAGTATTTTCTTCCAACAGCCCACCATGACCAGAGTGAAAAAATGCCCAACAGCAGCTCCATCAGCCACTTCCTCCTGCTGCCATTGGCAGACATGCGGCAGCTGCAGCTCCTGCACTTCTGCCTCTTCCTGGGCATCTCCCTGGCTGCCCTCCTGGGCAACGGCCTCATCATCAGCGCCGTAGCCTACGGCCACCACCTGCACACCCCCATGTTCTTCTTCCTGGCCCTCACTGACCTGGGCTGCATCTGCACCACTGTCCCCAAAGCCATGCACAATTCCCTCTGGGACACCAGGACCATCTCCTACTCAGGATGTGCTGCTCAGGTGTTTTTCTTTGTCTTCTTTATCTCAGCAGAGTATTCCCTCCTGACCGTGATGTGCTACGACCGCTACGTGTCCATCTGCAAACCCCTGCACTACGGGACCCTCCTGGGCAGCAGAGCTTGTGCCCACATGGCAGCAGCTGCCTGGGCCAGTGGCTTTCTCACTGCTCTGCTGCACACAGCCAATACATTTTCCCTGCCCCTGTGCAAGGGCAATGCCCTAGGCCAGTTCTTCTGTGAAATCCCACACATCCTCAAGCTCTCCTGCTCACACTCCTACCTCAGGAAATTTGGGGCTTCTGCTTTTACTACTTCCTTAGCACTTGGTTGTTTTGTGTTCATTGTTTTCTCCTATGTGCAGATCTTCAGGGCTGTGCTGAGGATCCCCTCTGAGCAGGGACAGCACAAAGCATTTTCCACCTGCCTCCCTCACCTGGCTGTGGTCTCCCTGTTTATCAGCAGTGCAGTATTTTCCTACCTGAAGCCCTCCTCCATCTCCTCCTCATCCCTGGATCTGACCCTGTCAGTTCTGTACTCGGTGGTGCCTCCAGCCCTGAACCCCCTCATCTACAGCCTGAAGAACCAGGAGCTCAAAGGTGGCCTAAGAAAATTGATGACTCTATGTTTTCTTTTCTGCACCAGAGCCTTTAGAGTCTAACTCCTTAAAATCTAAGGCTTTTCTCCCCCTTATTTGTCCATTTTTATTTCAGTAACTTTTTCTAATGTTGCTCTGGATTTTAGGAAATACTGTAACACTACTCCTTTCATTTCCACATTAATATCTTCCCTTTGAAACACAAATATGTTCAAGGGGTGTCTTCCCTATGCATTTAAATAAAAACAAATGCTTGGCCTCTCCTGTGTGTCCCGGACCCTTCCTCAGCCCTTCTCTGCCTCTGCAGGGGCAGTGCCTGTTGGCAGAGGCAGAGGTGAAGAGTCTCCCAGCACAGCAGAACAGCCAGGGACAATGGCCCTGGCTCTTCCCACATATGCTCTTCCCAGCTCCACCCTCTCCTTGCCAGCCCTTCTGTGGCTGTAAGGCCACAGTGCTCTGGCAGCTTGGTCCTGCTGTGTGTCCGTGCTGTGAGCACAGGCAGGGACAGGCCATGGGCACTGCTGGGACACAGCTGGGCTCCAGCACAGCAGCTCCATCAGCAAAGGGCATCTCCTGAGGGCAGGGCAGGAAGGCTTTGCTCTCCTCCAGAGCTGCTGTCAGCAATGTGCTCCAGGAATGCAAAGCAAAGCCCAGTGCCTGGGGCAGAGGGGCAGTGTGCAGGGGGCACACAGCAGTGTCCTGGCACAGCCAGAGCTCCTGGCATGGACCTGAGGGAGCAGCAGAGCAGGGCCTGGGCTGTGTCTTTGTTCTGGCCACAGCCTGGGAAGGTGCCCCAGGGCAATTGTCCCACACCAGCCCCTGCAACCACCATACCCATCACTGGCCTCTCCCCCACCTGCAGGAGGTTGTTTGTACCTGCATGGAGGGACACCAAGTGACCAGGGAGCAATCTGAATTTGCTCTGTACGGAGGAGATTTCAGCAGTGCATCGTGTGTGTGTGGGGAGATGAACCTGAGTGAGCACAAACACCATCATCAGCACTCGGGGGTGGCACAGTTCTGGTGGCACAAACGGTGCCTTGAGGCCACTAAACTCTGGGAAACCACCTGAATTCATTATTGGGCTATGGTTTGGACTGCATAGAGAGAAAAAGCCTGGGCAAGGAGGCTCCAGGAAAAAATAGTAAGGATAGCCATGGACTGCACAGAGAGACCATTGTGGTGGGGGTTTGTGGGGAGAAATCAGAGCTGCCTCCCTTCTGAAGCACCCTGAGCACCTGGACAGGGCTGTGCTGTGTTCTGGGCACTGACCTGGAAGTGAGGGATGTGGAACAGGCCTTTGGTGTCAGGGATGTTGAGAAGGCTGGGCACTGTCACTGTGAGACCTCTCTCAAAGCCCTTGGAAAGGCCAGAGCCATCCCAGAGGGTCCTGGGCACTTGGGAAGGGCGGACATGGAACCAGTCTGCAAACAGGGCAGGGAGGGGCACTGGGAGAGTCACAGACTGGTCAGGCTCAGCAGGGAAGGGCATGTGGCAAATCCTCCTGCAGCCATTCCAGGCACTGGTGGCACAAGGCAGGGATGGCAGAACCCCCATGGGAGGGAAAAGAAGGGATGTTGTGTGCCCAGACTTTAGCCAGGCCTGGGACATGGTCTGCTGTGCTCTCCTCAGAGCCAGATTGGACAGAGCTGGGCTGCAGGAGTGGAACATGGGGTGGGTGGGAATTTGGCTGAACAATGAGGGTCAAATATCATCCAAGGCACTGAGGCCCCTTTGCAGAAACTCCCTGGTGACATCCCACAGTGACCAGCCCTTGACCACCACTGGGGAACATTTCTATTATCTCTATAATGGCATGAAATGCACTTTCAATTCCTTTGTGGATGCTCCCAAGTTGCAGGCAGTCTGTGACCAAACTCTTCTAGTTGATGATGACTGCAAAACATAATTGGTCAAGAGTTTGGTAAATTTGCCTTGCCATCAGGTAAAACCAAGCAACATGAAAAGGGAGAAAAAACTTATGCATCAGAAGAAAGTCAATAAGGAAAAAGAAGAAACCCAGCCAAAAATAAAAACAAAGCAAAACCTACCCACAATAAAAAATCCCCCCAAACAAACTAACTACAAAAGCAAAGACCACAAACAGAAGCAAACAAATGCAGAGGAAATCTCCTATCAGTGGAAAATGTTTAACTATCACAGGGCAGAAGTGTAGTGGTGTTCTGAAAGAAAAATGTTATAAAAAATAAATCAATCCCCTATTCCCGTTGTGTCCCCACCACATCTCTCAGTTTATTGCTGATCACAGTGAGATAAGGAATGGAACATCCCTCGGGTCAGTCCAGCCCAGCTGTCCCATCCCTGTTCCCTCAGGAACACTTGCCCACCCCAAGCCCATGGGTTGGAGGGGATTGCTGGCATGTCTCGTGTGGTGAGCACTGTGACAAGGACAGGAGAAGGGAACAGCATTTACTCGTATCAAGGACAGTAGAACAGAAGAGAACAGCCTTGGAGAAACAGATCAATGATGTCACTCAGGCAAACACAAGTCATTCAAAATGCAAGCAGGATGCCACCTAGCTCAAAAGCAGAAATTATGCAAAACAAGGAAATTGCCATCATTCAAAACAGGGAGCGAGGAACAGCCACCTTTACCAGATGTTGAAGACAGACCCCAATGAACCACATAAGGATTTGTGATAATGGGTACCATTATGTCAAATAAAGTCAAATGAAGTGGGGATAGCTAATGATTACGTAATCAGTGTGTGTGATAAATCTCTGCTCACCTGATGCCCAGTACACACAAATGGATGAGGGATTACCAGAGTGACCACCATGCTGTAATAAAGAATATCTGCTTTCAAATACTCAAAATTGTGTTCAGAATTTCTATCCAGCACATTTCAGTATCAGTGCTGTCCTTGACTCCATTATGGTTCTTGCACAGTTTCACAATGGCCCCTTGGCTCCATTAGGGTCTGTACTGTCCTGGGCTCAGCACTGCCACAATGCGCTCCTTGGTTCCACAAAGCCTTGGTGTATCACAACTTGCCCTTGGCTGATGAACTGCCATAGTGTCTCTTGGATCTGCAGTATCTCAATGGACAATTGGTTACAAGCAGCCTCGCTGGGTCACAATGAATATTTAGTTCCATGGGGCCCCAGTTTCCCAATGGCCCCTTGGTTCCATGAGGCCTCGCTGTATAACAACGGCCCCTCATTTCCATGAGGTTTTGTACTGTCAACAACGGTCTCCATGGTTCTGCAGTGTGAAAATGCCTGCTTGGTTCCATGGGATTCCTCAGTGTCACAGTGGTGCCCTTGGTTCCATGAGGCTCTGCAGTGTCACAATGCCCCAAAGTTTCCATGAGCTTCTGTCTCATCAATGATGTCCTTTGTTCCTGTGAGGCTCCTCAGTGTTCCATTGGATCTGTGATTCCATGAGGTTCCATAGTGTACCATGGTTCCTTGATTCCAAGAGGTTCTGCTGTGTCACACTGGACCCTTGGTTCCATGAGGTTCCATGGTGTGGCCATGGTCTCCCTGGATCTGCAGTATCACTATGGACCATTGTTTCCATGCAGCCCTGCTGTGTCACAGCAGCTCGTTGGTTCCATGAAGCCCCACTGCATAACAATGGAATCTTGGTCCCGTGAGGTTCTGTACTGTCACAATGCTTTCCTTGGTTCTGGACGGTTACAATGGACTCTTGGTTCCATGAACTTCTAAAAATGTCAACGTGGTCTCCTGGGATCTGCACTGTCACAATGGACAATTGGTTCCATGGGACTCTGCTGTGTCACAATAAACCCTTAGTGCCATGAGGTTCTGGAGTGTCACAATGGTATCCCTGGTTCAATGAGGCTTTGGAGTGTCACAATGGCTGCTTGGTTCCATGAGCTTCCATAGTGTCACAATGGTTTCCTTGTTTCTGCAGTGCCATAATGGACCTCGGTTCCATAGGGTAACTAAATGTCACAGGTCTCCTTGGTTCCATGTGGCCCTGCTGTTTCCCCATGGTCCCTTGGTTCCATGAGTTTCTGTGCTGTCAGCAATGGTTCCCTTGTTCCAATGGTGCCACTATGTCACAGTGGACGCTGGGTTCCATGAAGTTCTTGAGTGTCACAATGGCCCCTTGGATGCATGGGGTTCCATAGTGTCACCATGGTCTCCTTGGATCTGCATTGTCACAATGGACCATTGGTTCCATGTGGCCTGGATGTCTCACAATGGTCTCCTTGATTCCATAATTCCCCTCAGTGTCACAATGAAGCCTTGTTTCTGTGAGGCTCTGAAGTGTCACAATTGTCTCCTTGGTTCCATGAGCCCCTGCTGTGTCACAAGGGTGTCCTTGGTTCCATGAGGATACAAAAGACTTGCATGAACATGGAGCAGCAACAGCTTAACACACCTGGGAACATCTGTCTGCATTCAAAAGAGGGGTTAAAGGTGAGAATGGCACCAGCAGCTTCCATCTCCAACAGAGATAAAGGGAAAGGATTGGAACAGAGTATTCAGCTGAAAGACTCAGAGAATTCTGCTTACAGAGATCAGTTCTGGTCATACTGTCCCTTGTAGAAAGGTGACATCATTCCAGCCAGCCTGTACTGAGAATGTGGTTCCTGAGTGGGGTTTGTTGTTCAGGAAACCTGCTTAGGCATTTCCATTCTTTCCTCACCAACAGGAAAACTTCTGCTGGGCCTGTGTGCAGGCAGAGCCCTGAGGAGAGCAGGTGGGACATGGTAACAATATGCATGTCTTTCTGCAGAGCTTCTCTCATTCTGTCTCTCTTTCTTCACTTTCTAATGCTCTTTATATGAAACAGTTTTGGGTACCTCAACTACTTAAGTATTTAAAGGTTTTGAGGTTAAATAGACAAATTTTATGAAGTTACTGCTATGAGAAGTTGTTATATGATAACTTGGATGCTACATTAAATACTTTTCCAAAATTCCTTGACTTTCTATACTTTGCCACTAAACTTTTTGTGCCATTTTGACCTCTTGAGAATATCTGGCTGGTGTTTCTCCTGTGCACAAACTCCAGTAAAGGAACCTTTGGTCACCCCCAGCATTTCAGGTTCTGGGGTGTTACAGCCCCGCAGGCTCACAATGGCCTCTTGTTTCCATCAGGCCCTGCTGTGTCACACTGGCCCTTGGTTCCATGAGCATCTGCAGTGTCACACAGGTTGGTGCCATTTGTCCTTGCTGCCCCTCCCATCCCAGTGCCCAGGAACAGCCCCGAGCCACCCGTGAGGGACAGGCCCTGCTGGGCCAGGCCTGGGCTCAGCCTTGGCCTTTCTGCTGCCTCCAACCAGCCCAGGCCTTGCTCAGCATTGCAGTTCCTGCTCACAGCCTTTGGCTCCTGCAATCCTGCCCTCAAGGATCTGCTCTCACCAGTGCCTGGGGAGCCTTTGGCAGTCCCTGCCCTCAGTGGGGCCACTGATGCTCCAAGGGACTTGGAGTTTTGCTTCTGACTCCTTGGGCAGCTTCTTCAACCTTCTCTCAGTGCCTGGGGCTCCTGGGCTCAGCCTAAAATCCACGCTGGGGAACATTAAAATACAGAAAGCCCTCAGGAGCTCCTTGTTTTTCTTTCATTGTCTTCAAGTCTCCAGGGCTTGGGCAGCTGCTTGGAGTCAGTTTGGAGTTCTGCTAAGGAAGGAGATTTCAAAGTGCACCTCATGATTTATTTATCTTTAATCACATGACAATTTTCTTATTTTTCAGTTCAGAAAGTGACAGAATCATTCTCCAAGTGACTTTAATGCTGAATGTCTCCTTCGGAGGTCTGGGCACAGAGATGAATAAGCCCCTGGCTTTCTGATCCTGTTTGGATAACCTGCTCCTCACCTCCATCCTCACCATTTCTGACATTGCCCATTGTGGAATGGCAACCCAAAACATAATAAAAAAAATTATTATTTTTTTCTTTATAATACAATCTTATTATACAATAAAATATTTCCTTTTATGAAATTCTGTATTTCTATTACCTAATTTTTTCTTTTTTTATTAAAGCACCTATACTTTTTTAGCAACTAAAAATTATTAGTCCTTGGTTCTAAGCAGCAAAATTCCTTTCATTAATTAATTGACTAAAATTGGCTATTATTTCACCTTTTTTATTTTTAATTCTATTTCTTCCCATTTTTAGTGCTTTTGTCTTCTTTTTTATAGTTTTCTCAGACATGTTAAAAGGAGCCACCTTGGGGTCCATGGAGACATTTCTGGGGAATATTTGGGGCAAATTTGGGGATGGCAAATAGAAGGAAGTTCAGGATTGGGATGACACTTGGGGGAGCCGGGTGGTCACTTGGAGGGGTATTTAGAGATTATGACGGATTATTTGGCTCTGGTGGAGCATTTGGGGGTCCATGGGAGCACTTGGAGGCCAGAGAGGGGAATGTGAAACCCTCTGGGGTCCAGGCGGGCATTTGGGGGGCTCTAATGGGCTCTCTGGGGCGCAGAGAATGATGGGATTTGTAGGCACTGGTATAATACACTTTAAAGGGGCTGTGCAGCATCACGGGAGTTGTACGCACAGTTGAACTGGTTGTTTATTTGCACCACAGAGCATGATGGGAGCTGTAGTCCTGGAAGTGGCTCGTACGGGGCATCTGGGTGTCCGGGAATGCACTTGGGTACACTTTTGCATCCAAGGCATGACTGGAGGTCCTAAGGGCGGAACATATACAGTTCAGGAGAACTTCCGGGGTGGTCGGGGAGCTCTAACCGGGCTTCTTAGGACACAGGGCACGGCGAGAGTTTTAGGCGCTCCAATGAGGCTCTGTCGGGCTGCGGGCTATGATGGGAGTCACAGGCAAAATGAAAAGATAGCGGCGACACCAGGAACATCCCCCGAGGCCCTGATCCCCCGCTCTGATTGGCTGCAGGTGGTGATGGGCAGGTCTATCGGCAAATGGGAGGCGGCAGAAGCGGGAACAGCCCATACAACCCCTGCAGTCCCTCCCAGTACAGACCAGTTCATCCCCACTACAACCCAGTAAAACCTCAGTGCCTTTCCAGGCCCACCCAGTACAGCCCAGTACAGCCCAGTACAGTCCAATACAACTACAGTGCCTCTCCAGTCCCTCGCAGTACAGCCCAGTTCATCCCCAGTACAGACCAGTAAAGTCCCAGTGCCCCTGCAGTCTCTCCCAGTACAGCCCAGTTCATCTGCAGTACACTGCAGTCCCACCCAATACACCTGAGTTTATTCCCAGTCCCCTCCAGTTCCCCGGAGTGTCATCCATCATAAGCCTCAGTGTCCCCAGTTTGTCCCAGTATTTCCCAGTATCTCCCCCAGTACGTCCCAGTGTCTCCCACAGGGTTCCCAGTATTCCCAAGTATGTCCCAGCACTCCCTAGTGTTTCCAAGGAAACTTGAACTTCTCACAATTGCAGTGGCCCCCAAACCCAGCAGTGGGGTCAGTGCAGTGTCCATGGCCACAGCCCCTGGCAGTGGCCAGTGCAGGTTGGGATGATGATCCACCCTCACAGCTGGCCCAGGGCAGCTCTTGGGTGGATTTGGTGGTACCTTGGACTGGCACAAACCTGAGGAGTGTGTCTGATTGCAGTGGAGAAAATTAGGAGTTTTAGACTGCTTAAAAAAATAAAAAATAAAAAATAAATAAAATAAATAAATAAATAAATAAATGGGAAAAAAATCTGTTTTTCTGACGGCAGCCTAGGGAATGTAGAGCAAGGGTGTGTACCATGGATCAGACCTCAAGGCACAGCTTCTCTGAGCAGGCCAGAAATCCTGAGGAGAGACCCTGGATCAATATCAAACACTGAATGCTGCAGTCACCTCTGCTCTAAAGACAACAGTATAGAATAAACCATTTCAAAATAGAATGTGTATTTCTCAGAAGCTCTTTGAAATATTTCTCCATAACTGAGTAGGATAACCTTCCTGATGAACTGCACCAGACCAGAGGGAAATTAAGGCAGATCCATGGTTTGTTAGGAAACCTCTCAAGAATTCAGTCAGAATTGAAACTCCAAAGTTTCTGATACAAGTTCATGGGCTCCCACTAAGGGACACGACTGAGAAAGTGTCCCCAGGTTCCAGTTAGAGCAGGAAATTGGAGGCAGAGAGGACAGGTGGGGACAAAGAGAAGCCAAGTCTCGGTGCCCTGGGGCACAGCAGGGTCTGTGCCACCAAGGGCTGGGAGGAGACACCTTGTCCTGAGGCACTGGGGCCTCCTGGCACAGCCCCAGCAAGGCTGGGCACTGTCACCCCTTGTGCTGCACTCAGCATCTCCCCACATCCCAGTGGCCTCAGGGATCTGCTGGGACCAGTCCCTGGAGAGCCTTGGTCAGGTATGGCCCTGGGGGCTCCTTCATGCTCCCAGGGACTGCAGGTTTTTCAGAGGACTCTGGGTTTTGCTTTTGCCTTGGAGTCTCTGAGAGCTTTGTGCAATCATGGCCTCCAGTTATCTGCTTTAATTAGTCTCTGGAGAGCCTTTCTCAATAACAACACTGAGTGGGGATTAATGCCTCTAGGTACTTCAGTTTTTAATGTTCTTTACATTTCCTTTCCAGTGAGTCTCTGAGAACTGGTGGAACTCAAAATGGGGTTTCTTTTTGTTTTTCTGGAAGGAATCTCAGGCTCCTAAATTTCCCCACTGCAAACTGACATACTCCTTCTTTGTGTGCCAGCCCAAGTCTCTACCAAGGATGTTCCCCTTCCCCAAAAACAGAATCCTGCAAGGAATATTTGCGACCTTTGCACTCGTTGGTTCCCTGAGGCCTTGCAATGTCACAAAGGCCCCTTTGGTTCCCCCAGGTTCTGTACTGTCACATTGGATATTTGGGTCCATGGGGCCCCACGGTGTCACAATGCTCTTTTTGGATCCATGAGGCCTTGATCTGTCACAATGGACTTTTGGTTCCATGAGGTTCTGTGCTCAGCAATGGTCTCTGTAGTTCCAAAGTGTCACAATGCACCCTTGGTTCCATGAGGTTCATTGGTGTCACCATGGTCTCCTTGGTCCCTTGAGGCATAACAATGTCCCAATGCACTCTTGGTTCCATGAGGTTCCTGCAGCAGGACTTCCCCTATGGCCCAGCAGAGCTCATCTGTTCTGTCCATCAGCTGGGCCATAACTCAGGGCATCTTCCCCCTCTCAGGAATTGCTGAGATAACCCAGGCCGGACATCTGTCCTGTCCTGAGTTCTCTCTGGTGGCAGGCAGGTGGAATTCCCAGCTCACTATGAACAGCTTGTCTCGGGAGGACTGAAGGGAGGACTAAGCTTTGAATTTCTGGGTGACTCACACTTCACTGTACAAACTAGAAAAGCCACTCAAAACTTTGACAAAGCAGAATTTTTCTGCATAGTCCCTGGAAACATGGGCAGGGCTTCTCTCCCAATCTGGGTGCATCTTTGTGGTTCCTTTTCTGGAAGCTGAGTGAAAGGGCTCCATGTGTACTCCCTCATCAATTCAATAGTAAAGTTATATTGACTCCTGATCTGTGCTATTTCTTCACTAGCTGTAATATAGGTACCTTTATTGTGCACTATGTTTGTATTTATCTGTACTTCTTTTGTTTATCCTGTGCAGTAAGTAGTCCATTAAAGAGTCTTCATCTGTTTATGTTGAGTCCATTCAGTAAATAATTCAGTTTAGAATAGACCTAAGCAGGCCATTCTAAAGAACTTGTGAGCAAGAGCAATTTGGGCTGCAAGTTGCCTGAAACAGAGCTACTGCCAGAAACCTGAGCATAAGGACAGGATTTCTCTAAGCTTTCATTCCATTTGTAACATATTCATTTAAAAAAAAAAAGAGAGAAGACCTTTTCTTTTCCACATTTATTCCTTTCCTATTTATACACTGATATCACCAATATCCAGTTGACATTGATCCCGAGCACCTCCTAGTGAAGTTTGAATAGATATGAAAATCAAGACACTTTATGGCTGACAATCAATCAGACTCTGTCCCTACCCTCCACCCCACCATTTCCCCTCATCCAAGCCCCTGGCAGTCAGAGCAGCCTTGCTGCAAATCTGAGCTTCCTCCACTCCAGGCTGTGCCTGCAGCTTTCAGCTCCTTGGCACCAACTCCCACCTTGCTTTCCTTGCAGAAGGAGCTGCCAGAGATACAGAGGGATGTTCATTTATTGTGAGCAAACAAACCAAGGGAAGGCACAGATCCATAAAAACATGCTGCATATTGCATTCACTTCCCACAGCAGACAGTCTCAGACCAATGGAAAACACGTTCGTGCCCAGTGCTGATCCCAAGATGCCCCAAACCAGTCCCTGCCCCGATTCTGCCCAGATTTGCTCTTTGCACTGTAGTAATGCTGGACAAGGTTTAGGCCACGGTGGACATGTCTGTTCAAATCTGGGCCTTGCATGCACCAGCCAAAATCTCTATTCAGTTGCTATGTTTTGCTGTCTAGTTATTTTTGCATATTTTACTGTTCGTTCACATGCTTCTTTCACACACTAGCTGTTCTTGATGTGTTTCTTTAGTTTAGACCAGTGTATATAAAAGGTGCACTGGGTGAGGAAAACTTTAGGAGTTTTCAATAACTTGTTGAAACCCCCCTCAAGGCCCAAGGAACTTAAATTATGCTGAATCAGGAGAGAAAATGTTGAAAACACAAAATACCAAGATTAGAAAATTCAAGGTAATGGGAGGCGACGAAAGATCCTGAAGACAGCAAATTACAGACTTTTAGGGGTTTGAATGGGTGGATCAATACCCTAAAATTGCCAATTGTAAAGTCGTGTCCCCATGTGGTTGATGGTTCTAGAAATGTATAATTAGGGTGAATTATAAACAATAAATGGGCTTCTGCAAAATCATATTGGTTTGCTGTCCAGAAGTGCCTGTGTTTTTTCCCACATTGCACACACGAGTCACACACTGAAGTCAGGAGCTCCATCCATGACCAGAATGGAGGAAAAGAGAGAAAGTGGCAGAAGAGCTCTCTTGTGCACAGCTACAGCTGCACTAATGCCAATATTCTGGGCTCACAGGAACTTGATCCATCAGCCTGTGCAGCATCTGTTCCCTGGGTAGGAATCTGGCTGGATGGCCAGCCCAAGGAGTGCTGGGCACTGGAGCCACATCCAGGGGTGTCCCCAGGGCTCAGGATTGGGGCCAGCGCAGTTCATCTCTTTCTTGCTGATCTGGATGAGGCCATTGAGGGTACCCACAGACAGTTTCCAGGTGAGCCCCAGCTGGGTGGGAGTGTGGCTGTGCTGCAGGGCAGGAAGCTCTGCAGAGGGATCTGCACAGGCTGGAGCCATGGGCCCAGGACAATGGGATGAGGTTCACCAAGACCAAGGGCCGGCTCCTGCGCTGGGCTCACAGCCATCCCAAATTCCCTGGCCGTGCCCTGCCCCTGATCCCCACAGCCTGTCCTGTTTCCTTCATCCCTGCATGGCCGGCACTTTCTGGGACAGGGGAGCTCTGCTGTGGGGATGGAGGGAGGTGCAAGTGCCACCACTGCAGTGGGAACCACAACTCATCAGGTTTGTGTCCTTTGGGCTCAGGAACTGGTGAGACTCAGAGGCATAGACAGGTTTCTCTTCATGGCCAACATAAAAAATGTAACAATGATATAATTTTATTAAACTTTAAAATTCTTCCTTCAGCTCTGTGCAATGTCAAAGCATTATCTGATGTGTTCATTCATGCACAAGGGGTTTCCATACAGGAAACAGTTTTAGACAAAGACATTAGAAAGGGTGATTCTGTGATAGATGTAGACACAGTTAATATGTTGACTACTGTGGAACATTAGAGAACAACTGGAGGAGGCAATGTGGGAGCAATGGGATGGCCATAGAACCACGTGGTCTAGTGAAGAGATGTTCTTAGACATGGCCATTTAAACAGGAGAGGTGGAATCACCCAAATGAAGAGGGACATGGAATAATAGACAGTATGGTGGTAACACAGGTAGAAGGGGAGATCAGTATTTCTTCTCCTGCCATCAGTAGAGTTCCAGGAAATTTCTGTACTCTCCTGGTGGGAAAACTTTGACATTTCTTCAAGTACTCAAATGCTCCAGCTTATGAGATGTGCTTGTGCACTGTGCAGGCTGCAGGTCTGCTACAGCCCCAGAGGGCTCCTGTCCCATAAACATCTGCTCTGGCCCATTCCAAAATGGGGAGCAGCACGTTCCTGGGATCATCAGGGAGCTGGGGTTGGAAAAGAACCTCAGCAGGTCTGCAGCCCAACTTGTTAGAAAATGGGTCAGACCAAGTAGTTTAAAGCTTGTTTTGGTGTGAATTTGAAAATCCCAAAGGCCAGGGAATGGGGCAGCATCTCAGAGCCTGTCTGAGCCCATGGGAACAAAGGTTTTCCACATGTCCTGTCTGATCTCCCCTCATTCCCCTTCCACCCATTGTGTTGTGTCTACCCCCAGGCCCCCAGTGAAGAGCCTGGCTCTATGTTCTCCATTAGCTCCTGGCTGGCACTGCCAGGCTGGCATGAGGAGCCCCTCAGCCTTCCCTGCTCCGGGCTGGACAAGCCCAGCTCCCTCAGCCTCTCCTCACAGCCAAAGGGCTCCAGCCCCACCTTGGAGGCCCTTCCCTCACCCTGCTCCAGCTGCCAGACACCTTTCCTGCCCTGGGAAACCCAAACCAGGCCCCAGTGACCTGGATAATCCACATCCTTGATGACCTGGTCACACAGCCCTGGCCCCTTGTCCCTGTGTCAGGCTCTGGGGTTGATTTGTGGAACATCCTTGGGGGAGGCTGTGGCTCCAGGTGGACCAGGGGGATACAGAGGCACAGGGGACCCTGCTGGGTATGAACAGCATTAGAATTCTCTGGGGAAACTGTGAGGGGGGCTGGGGCAGAGTGACCAACCCAGTGACCTCACACAGCCCTGCTGGGATGTCACAGAGCCCCTGTGAGGTCACAGTCTGCTCTGTCATGGCACAGACACTCCCTATGATGTCATAGCTGCTCAGTGACCTCCCATAGCCCACTCTGTGATTACATAGCCCTCTCTGTGATGTCATAGCCCACTCTGTGACCTCATGTTACCAGATGATAAATGATAACACAATGCTTGTTCTCCAAATCCACTGGCCTTTGGAAACTACACAATGCCTGTTGTGTAAGAAGTGGAACTGGAATTCACCAGCCTCAGTGTCCTGCCAGCTTAGCCAGGCTGACTGGAACATTGGGGTCCACGACCATCAGTGACCACCAGAGAGACTCCCAGGATAGAAGAACACATGGGTAAAGGGGAGGGGAAATATGTTAATGATCTGGGGGAAATGATTATCATATGTGTGTTTAGTCCAGGACAATCAATGGATATGAGTGCAAAACACAGGATATAAACAGAAACTTTCCTTTACTCAGCATGCACAGCTTCAGGAGGAGCTGTCCCCTGAGCATCCAGCCAAATAAAGAATGCTGCTTTTTAATTCTGCATGGGTGTTAAGGAATTTTTTATGTTACCGAATTTTTAGCAACACTGCCACTTCCCAGGAAAGCTCTGTCTCCTGCTGTTCACAGACAGAGAAGGGCTGGTGGGATATGGGGTGGTTGGAGGCTGCCTGGGGTACAGTGACCATGAAATAATGGAGTTTTCAACACTGTGTGGAAGGAGGGCATCAACAAAATTTCTTCCCCAGACATAGGGAGAGCAGACTTTGGCCTGCATTCATGATACAGATTTGGAGAGTACCAAATGAGGTACTGATTTTTTAAGTGAAACAGCCCTTAAAAACAAAGGTGTCCAGGAAGAAATCTTAAGGGAGAAGGAGCATTCTGTCCCAGTGTGCAAAAAGGTGAGACAGCAAGGAAATTGACTGACCTTGCTGCACATGCAGCTGTTTGGAGGAACCTGAGGGAGAAAAAGAGGATGCATCTCCTTTGCACAGAAGGGCAGGCAACTGAGGTTATGATTAACGATATTGTTAGGTCATGCAAAAATAAAATTAGAGAGGCAATTAGCAATTAGGACTTAACCTGGACAGGTCTGTGAAGTATAACAAAAGTTACTTTATAAATACATTAATGGCAAAAGGAGGGGTGAGACCAACATCCATTCCTTATTGCAGGGATATGGTCACCAAAGATGAGGAAAAGGCTGAGGTACTTAACGCCTTCTTTTCCTCAGTTTTAAACAATAAGCCAGGTTGTTCTCAGGACAAGTGTTCTGAGCTGCTAGATGGGGACAGGGAGCAGAACAGAGACCCTGTGTCTTGGGGTGAATTTATGATGCTTGTATATCCCCATTTGTCTGTTCTGTTGGTGTTGAATATTGAGTGCTGCAGCTTTAAGACTGGTTCCAGGAGTGAAGGGCGAGAGAAGAGGTGCAGAGTTTGTTATCAGAGACTGCACTTGTTCCCCTGCATCTTTCACACAGACTGTGGTGTCTGCAGTGGACAGCAGGAGAGAGCTCTCCTTTGCTCTTGGTTAGTTTTTGGCTAACTGAGGCAGAGAAGTTCCCTGAACTGTGTTTTTTTTCCCTTTTTTTTTGGAATTGTTTGAACCTGCTCTGGACTGAAAACCCAGAAGAGCACCAGAAGCTCACACCTGTGGCCCACCAGACCTGGCCTGGCCGTGGCATTTCCAGTGCTGGAGGGACTGAGAACAGACTGAGTGAGCTGGGATGCAACCCACAGAAGGGACATTCTGAATTTGTCATCTCTTCAGAGCAGCGAGAGGTTTTGCTGTTTAATATTCTTCGTTTTTGTGCTGAGAAGTGTTTTTTCTGTTAAATAAATGTTTTTTTTTTCCACTTCTCTCTGAGGAAATATTTCCCAGAACCAGGTGAGGGAGAGACTGCTTGAATCTGTTTCCTAGAGGGACCTCATTCAGTGATTTTCTCCCTAAATTTGCCCTAAACCAGGACACCCTGTCATCCAGCAGGAAGCAGCTGGTGACCTGCTGAGCCACTCAGATGCTCACAGATCTCTCTGGACCAGATGGGATCCATCCTAGGGGGATGAGGGAGCTGCTGGATGAGCTCCCCAAGCTGCTCTCCATCATCTTTCATCAGTCCTGGCTCACTGGAGAGGTCCCAGAGGACTGGAGGTTTCAATGTTTGTGAAATGCAGGCACGGAGAGCTCTCAGGGCCTTGTACTTTCAGGTTCAGAGATAGCAATGGATACAAGGTTTGAACTAAGACCTTGGAGAAGGCTTGGAGAATTAGAACATTGAAACAGACATAAAACAAGGATATAAGTTTTTAATTTAAGTAGAAATATGTTTTAAGCAAACAGAGATATGCATTACATAAGCAAAGCAGTATGTTAAGTCAGAGAGTCAAAGATTTTAATGTTTAGAAAGAGAACTTTTTATAAAGTTAGTTAGAAGTTTAAGATGTATCAATATAAGTTTCTGAAGTGTTATATGACCAGTTGGAAAATGATGCATTGCAGGAAAGCCACAAAAAGAAAAGCAATTAATGACTGGTATACAAAGATGTTACCAAGTTGTGTAGAAGTATGTGGTTGGCTACAAAACTAACCTAAGGCATTGCAACTAGGAATTTGATGGCTTCTGATATTATGGCATTAACTATATAACACCTTCAATGTCTCACCCTTCTATCAGGCAGACACCATGGGGCAGTAAACCATCTTTTAAAAAAGTCTCTCAGCTGCCCCGTGTCTCATAACTTTCATCACCCAATAACTGGTGCACTTGTATTGAGGAGCAATTGATTTTATCGAGCTATCAGCCCCAAATGCAGCAGTTAAAGGCTGCTGGACTGAAACAGAAAATCTGTGGATTTAATTGCTCCTGAAATGATGGAGGAGCAGACTCTATTGGCTGTTGAAAGAAAACAGAAAACTGAGCTTGCATTTGTGCCCAGCTGAAGCCTGTCTAAAGAGTACCTGTGAGAGGATGACAGGTGAGCTTTGGGGAACATGGGACAAGAAATGTTCAGGGAACAGAGAGACATTTATATTCATTTAAAAGCTTTGATAAGATCTAATTCACGTGCTGTGCCAAATCAAAAGACCTTTTATGCTGGGCATAGAAAAATTTTGCAGACACTGTCCTTGCCTCTGCTTTTTCCAATTCTCTTTGGGACTCTGTAGAATTAAAACTTTATGAAGTGACCACCCATCAAGATTCGTGGCTGCTAAATTACTTGTTGACATGTTCAGTAAACAGCCTGCCTGCAGTGCTTCCTTCAGCTTCTCCCCTGGTTTGGTCTCAGTCTTTGGATTCTGCTGTTCCTGTAGCTGCCACCTCTACCATGTCTTTGTTACCTTTAGATGCCTCTAAAACTGCTAATGAAGGGAAAAATGAGAAATTGAAAGCTGTAAATCTGTTGTGAGTATGCAACAGCAAGACAGTGATTCAACTCCTGAAGAAGAGATTGATTCAAAGCAAGAGACTGATTTGTTTCCTCCTGACCCCACAGACCCCTTAAGTCGAGTAAATGTCCAAAAAATAAAGAATGTCCAAAAACAACTTAAAGCTGACAGATTGCACTGATATTAGGTGTAAAGCAATCAAAGACGGTAACCTTAATTTAGCGCATGAAAAACTTTTAGCTGTGCCAGTAAGATATGGGAGACAGAATGCAGACTTGTTGGGAAACTCGAAAATGAGTGTGCAGTGCCACCGTGTGACAACACAGCAACAACTCAGCAACCTGAGAATTTCCCAAGGTTGTGTTAACAGAAAGCCAGACAGAAATATCCTCAAGCAATGATTTTACATTACATGGACACTTTGCTTATTGCAGCACCAACCCAAGGAGAGATGCAAAAGACTCCTGACTGTCTTATTACAGAAGTTCAGAATGCTGGACTAGAAATTGCTATATCAAAAATACAAGGAATCTCACCATGGAAGTATTTAGTATGGCAAATATCAGAATAGTCAACAAAGGCCACAATAGGCCACAAAAAATACAACTTGCTACTTGTGGTACCACTTTGCAAGATTTACAGCAACTTCTGGGAGAAATTAGACCTGTTTTGGGAATTACTAATGATGAACGTGCACCACTTCTTGATTCATTCAGAGGAGACTGCAATATTAAAACTCCTAGAACTTTTATGCTTGAAGCTGAAAATGCTCTTGAAAAAATTACTGAAGATCTTCAACAAAGACAAACACACAGATGTACTATTTCTAAATCTTTTTTCTAGGGATATTAGGAGAACAACTGCAACTCTGTGGTCTCATTTTTCAATGGGACCCTTCTGAAAAAGAAGTGCTGATAATAGAGTGGATTTATTATGCCTTACAGGTGCCCAAAGACAATTTTAATATTAGAAATGATTGCTCAGATCATAATGAGAGCAAGAGCAAGATTGCTAACTACAGTAGGCCAAGAATTTGGAGCGATTTATTTTCCCTTGAAAAAAGAATATTTTGATTTGGCTTTGCAAAATTCAGAAAACTTACAAATTGCATTGTTAGGTTATTCAGGTGCTTACTCTATCTACTTTCTGAGTCACAGGTTGTTGCAAGGCAAGCTGAGGTTTAGAGAAAAACCTATGTTGAGTGAAGTGCCTTTAGACGCTGTAACAATCTTTACTGATGGTTCAGGGAAAACACACAAATCAGTAATGGTATGGCAAAATCAGAAAACTAAACCATGGGAATCAAGCATTCAAACAGTAGAGGGCTCCCCTCAAACTGTCAAGTTAGCAGAAGTTGTCAGAACTTTTCCACTCTTTCAAGAACCTTTTGATTTAATTACAGATTCCGCTTATGTTGCTAATATTGTTAGAAGAATAGAAGGATCGGTTAGAAAATATGTTAGCAATGAAAATCTGTGTCATTATCTTACATGTCTTTACAGAATTATAAAACAGAGAACTAACAAATATTTTGTTTCCCATATTAGAGCACATTTGTCACTTCCAGGATTCTTAGCAGAAGGAAACGTAAGAGCAGATAAATTGACATGGCTGTTACAAGTGCCTTGCCTAACATTTTTGAGCAAGCTAAATTAAGTCATGCCTTTTTTTACCAAATTACACAAGTACTTATGCAAATGTTTTGTATTTCTAAGGATCAAGCAAAAGCAATTATAAATGCTTGTCCTGATTGTCAACTTGTGCAAACCCCTATGTCCACAAGAGCTGTCAGCACACAAGGGTTACAAATCCTGACATTATGGCAAAGAGACACTACAAAATATCCATCTTTCAGGAAATTTAAAAAATTCAGTGTATCAGTAGACACTTTTATAGGTGCAGTTTTTGCCTCCTTGCACACAGGAGAAACAGCTAATCATGCTTGCCAATATTTTTACAAACATTTGCTTCGTTAGGAGTACCTCAGGAAATCAAAACAGACAATGGTTCTGCATATACAGCTCAAAAATCAGCCACATTTTTAATGGGCTAGGGTGTTTGCCACATTTTTGGATTTCCCTACTCTCCCACGAGTCAAGCTATTATTGAAAGAACACATTACACTCTGAAATCTCTTTTAGGTAAACACATATGGGGAGTAGACAGGCAACTCCCCAGATGCAATTAAATAAAACTTTGTATGTTTTTAGATTTTTTAACAGTTCCTTTGCAAAGCCAGATCCAGCAATTTAAGTATTTTTCTAATAGTACACAGGCAATGTTAAAAGAAAATCCTTTAGTTTTAATTAGAAATCCAGAAAAAGGGCAAATTGAGGGTCCGTTTTCTCTTCTAACCTGGGGCAAAGGTTAATGCTTATGTTTCCACAGGAACAGGACCTGAGTGGATTCCAGCAAAGAATGTGAAGCCATATCATGTGCAGAAACACACTGACAACTCCATGAACAGAGTAATAAAAACCACAGAGGTGAGAAACACAGAGACTAGTTAATGACTGACGTCTTTTGCCACATCTGCAAAAATTCTGAACCTTGGGTTTTATGTCAAATAAAAGTGTGGGAATTGCTGGTATTGTAGAGCTTCCTTAACAAAAACCTGCTGTATATTGTGCTATTTTATTTTAGAGTCGAAACAAGGTATAAAGTAATTGAGTTTTTGGTTGTAGTAGGTCACGAAGAAAGAAATAGCCCCTGTATCTCCACTCTCAGAGAGGAGTGCAGAAAAGAATTTTTGAAAGAATAAGGAAATATTCAAATTTGTAAAGTTGAATGCAAACAAAATAACTTAGTGCCTTATCTTTGTTCTCTCCCAGAGCAAGTTTGGGAGAAAACAAAAAAGAAATGTGTTGAAAGACTTTCTAGAGATAAAAGTGAAGCATGGAACTAAGTCAAATATTAGACCTACACTGTTTTATTGTTGTGTTTGCTTTTAGTAGTGCGACATTTCCCATTAGTCAGCCAAGAAAAAAATGTTTACGTGACTTGAGCAAATGCATCTGGCTTGGACACTGTATGTTTAACCACTACAACCCCAGAAAATCCCTTTTCCACTTCTTTAGTGAGGCTTCCTGGGGATACATGGCCAGAAAAGACCAAGACAACTTGTGCTTTAGGAAGTAAAAGCACTGGCAGCATGTGGAGTTGGGATTACAACCCTGTAGATGCCAGGAATTATTGAGCAGGAGACCTTTCCCAGGCATCCCCAAAACCTCAGGAAATAGATCTTCTTATCTCAATAAAAATGGATTTTTGTGTTAAATTCAGCTATCCAGGGAAAGAGTCTTTGCTGACCACAGATGCTTCCCCTCATCACCAACTGTATAGAAACCAGACTTCCTGGTGTAACTATACTTCCCCAATACTTGCATGGCCTGTTGACTCAGCTTTACAACTGCCACCAGGGATGTTTTTTATTTGTGGAGATAGAGCTTGGCCTGCGATTCCATCACAATTAACAGGTTGTCCATGTAGCTTGGGGAGGCTTACTTTGCTAACACCGAGTATAAAAATGATCACTAAAAGTAGATGCAGAGGAAAAATATTTGTTCATCAGTATGAATCAGAATGTAAAGAGGATTTCGAACCCTGGGGTTATGGAAAAAGGCTTTCAGCATCCACACTTTTACCTTTTCTTGCCTCGGCAGTAGCATTAAAGCAGTTGGATACATTGGGTTGTTGGCTAAGTAAGCAAACCAGTGCTACTTCTCGTGCACTGATGGTTTGTTAGCTGATGTCAAAGACGTGAGACATGCAACTTTGCAAAACAGGGCTGCAATTGATTTTCTCTTACTAGCACATGGACATGAGTGTGAAGAAGTTATTGGAATGTGTTGTTCGAATCTATCTGATCATTCAGAATCTATTCATAAAAGCATACAGCAATTAAAAGGAGGAGTTTCCAAGATTAGGGTTAATGATGGATCTTAGTTAGATGACTTGTTTAATGGATGGAATTTTGCCCCTTGGTGAAAAGAACTTCTAAAATTGAATCTGTATTTATTAATTGTCATAACAGTTGTAGTAATGGTGCCTAGTCTGCTTCAGTGTATACAGCAAATGACTGACAAAGCTCTCAAGGGAGTATTCCTGGTTCAAGAGAGAGGGAGAGATTTGGGAATTGCAAGCACAGAGCCCTCAGGGCCCTGTGCTTTCAGGCTCAGAGACAGAAATGGAAACAATGTGTGATCTAAGGCCTTGGAGAAGGCTTTGAGAATTAGAATATTGAAACAAACATGAAACAAGGATATACATTTGTTGCTTAAGTAGAAATATGTTTTTAGTAAACAGAGATATGCATTACATAAGCAAAGCAATATGTTAATAAAGAGAGTAAAAGATTTTAAAGTTTAGCAATGAAACCTGTTATAAAATTATTTAGACATTTAAGATGCATCAACATAGGTTTGTGGCATGTTACGTGATTGATTAAGATATGATGCATTGCGGCAATGCCACGAAAAGGAAAGCAACTAATGATTGGCATAAAAAGATGCTACCAAGTTTCATAGAAGTATGTGATTGGTTTAAAAAGTAACATAAGGCATTCTAACTAAGAATTAGACAATTTCTGATACGATGGCATTGACTGTAACACCTTTCCTGTCTCATCCTTCTATGAGATTAACACCATGAGGAAATAAATCATCTTTTAAAAGGTCTCTCAGTTACCTCGTCTTTTATAATTTTGATCTCCCAACAGAGAAATGTGGAAGGAACTGTTTATTTAATAAGCAAAGTACTCACACATATAAGAAATTGAATAATATGAAACAATGAAACCTATTGTTGCTTTTAAGATATTGCAAATTCAGAAATTCCTTCTGTGGTTGGAGAGAGTCCTTTTGTGGGGTGTGGCTCAGCTCACTCAGTCTCTCTCAGCCCCTCCAGTGCTGGAATGCCACGTCTTGGCCCCAGTGGGACACAGGCATGAGCACCTGGTGTTCTTCTAGGTGTTTGCACCTGAGCAGGGCTGAACAGTTCCAAGAAATGAAATAGCCACAGTCCAGGGAACTTCTCTGCCTCAGATAGCTAAAAAAACAACTAAAAGCAAAGGAAAGCTCTCTCCCGCTCGATGTCCATGCTGCAGGAAAACACACCAAGAGAGCGAAAGAATCCCAGGGAAGTGAAGATGAAACTTCAGCCCACACAAACTGTGTGTGTGTCTTTCCCCTCTTCATTCTCGGAGCCAGTCCTAAAGGTGCAGAACTTTTTTCTGGGCCAAACAGATGGATGGGGATATGTTGCAGCACGAGCAGGTGGTAGGTTGCTGCAAGCTTCCTGAAGCATCCCCATGAAGAGAGTGCTACACCAAGGACACAGCAAACACCACACTCACACACAGCAGCTGGTTATCTGAAATGCTGGAGGAAGGAAGGGTCTTTGTATGGGTTTCCAGTGGTAGTTTATTTCATCTACACACTGAAAGGGCCCTGGGACAATAGACAGGAACAGGTAGAGGGTCCAGGATTATATACTGGTACAAGGAGGAGGAGCCAAACAGCCACATCCAATCATCTGAAGGGGTGGGCAGGAAAAGAATTGCACTGACCTGTAGGGAAACACAAGGTAAACAGACAGGGATACAGACCAATGAGGGTACAAAGAACAAAGAAACTGCTAGAACCTTGACCATGTATGTAGGATCATATTTAGAGGAAAATGGACATATGCTAAATGAGCCAGCTTAAGCCTTCTGAAATAGGTCATCTTAGTGGGTAAAAAAGCTGATGCTGCAAGAAGAAAGAAGAAGCAGAAAGTTGCCAACAGAACATAGGTGTGTCAACCTGAATAAAATAAGATGGTATCAACCAATTAGATGAAGAAAAAGGGCATGTGTGTGCCTCAAGGACAATAGAAAGCTACCAATCAAAAGATGTGTGGACAAAGCAGAGCAACCAATAAAATAATGTGTGACTGTGTAATCCAAGATAGGAAGTAAATATAAACAATGTTTAGAGGCAAAATAAATGGCTTTTGCTTGATTCACATTAATTCATGCACAATCCTTTGTCATCTCTCCTCAGATGGTGCCAGTGACATGATCTGATTTGGAAGGAAGGTGGCAGAAGGACCCAGAAGGAGAGTGTGGCTGGAGGACAGCTCAGCGGGGCTGAGATCCACAGGTCAGGGGATGGCCTGGGACTGACTAACGGATGTTGCAACGGGTGCCCAGTGAGGGGAGCAGCTGGGAGGAGGTGATGGGACAAAATCTGATTAAAGAAAAAAGTCTTTAGTGAACTTTAGTGAACTTTCTCCTCCATATCCTTTCAAAGAGAGGGATTAAATATGATGAGGGTATCCTCAGAAAAGAGTTATTATGAATTTGGGAACAATTATTGTCTGTAGAAGCAAATGTTGCGTTTAAAATAGAGACACGGGAACAAATAGGATAGTTTCTGTGGAATGAAGTAAGTGATAGATCAAAGGAGGCAAAAGAACTAGCAACAGCTTGGAAACTGATAATTACTGTAATCTGGGAAATGAAGGCAGAATGCAGTGCTGCCGCTGGAGCGTTTGCCACTCTGGGCCTGAACTCGCTGTCCATATATCCGACATGTATTTGGCAATGACCCTGACATTCCTTCCTTTGCTCCTCCATGGGCACCACCACTGGAAGAAAGAAAAGGAGGAGGGCCACAGACTGTGCAGAACTTTTCTCCAGCACAAGACCCAGACATTGTAAGCCCCCAAGGGTCACCGCGCCCAGCACAAAATGAGCTGATGGAAATTGAGCCTGAGGGAGAGAGCTGCAATCCTTCCACCACAACCTGCCCCTTACACCTGCCACGTGTACCGACGACTCCCCTTGCCAACTCCACCATCACCCATTGGCCAGTATACACAGCATGCAATGGGTGATCAACCTGTATGGGCAGTGGAGTTATTTAAGATATTGCAAGATTTGGAAAAACAAAAAAACCTGCATGGGCAATTCATACAAGACAACATGGCAGCCTGGTATCAACCAATTAGACTAAGAAAAAGATGTGTGCTTGCCACATGGACAATTTAGAGGTACTAGCCAAGAGATGCATGAAGCTACCAATTAAATATTGTGTGACTGTGTAATCCAAGACAAGAAGTAAATATAAACAATGTTTAGAAGCACAATAACGGCTTTAGCTTGATTAATGTTGAATCATACACAGTCCTTTGTCTTCTCACTCGACATGCCAAGGCCATTTGGATCAGTCAGGCCAAGCCAATTAGACCTGTTATCTGTTCCCTTGGATCCATGGGGCCCCGCAGTGTCACAGTGGCTCCTTGTTTCCATGGGACGCCTCAGTGTCACAATGGTAGTGTCATACTGGATCATTGGTTCCATGAGGCCCAGCTGTGTCACACTAGCCTCTTGTTCCTGTGGTACTGCACAGTGTCACAATGGTCCCTTGCTTCCAAGAGGCCTTGCAGTGTCAGAATGCTTTCCTTGGTTCCATTGGACTGCACAATGACACAATGGCCCCTTGGTTCCATGAGGCCACTGAGTGTCACAGTGGTGTTCATTATCCCAGGAGGCCTTGCAGTGTCACAGGGGTCTCCTTGGTACCACAGTATTGGGATGTAAATATTATGAGAGGGAGGGGAAACTGAGTGACCTTGTTAAAGATGATTTATTGCTTTATGGCATCAGTCTCATCAAAGGTTTTAGATCCAACTCCATAATATCAGAAGCCACATAATTCTTAGTTACAATGCCTTATATAAATTTTTAGCCAATCAAATGCTTCTACAAAGCTTGCTAGTGTCTTTTTATACCAATCATTAATTGCTTTGCATTTCATGGCTTTGCTGCAATGCGTCATTTTTAACCAACCATATAACATTTCACAAACTTAGACTAATATGTCTTAAACTTTTAGCTAACTTTATAACAGGTTCTACTGCTAAATATTAAAATCTTTCACTATCTTACTTAACATATTGCTTGGCTTATATAATACATATTTTTCTTTATTTTTACTAAAACTACAAACTTATATTCTTGTTTCATGTCTGTTTCACTTTAATGCTGTAATTCTCTAAGCCTTCTCCAGGGTCTTAGGTCAAATCTTGTATCCATCTCTATCTCTGATCCTGTATGCACAAGGCCCTGAGAGCTCTCCGTGTCTGCATTTCCCACACCACAGTATCAGAATGGACCCTTGGTTCCATGGGGACTCACAATGGCAGAAAGATCTCCTTGGTTCCATGGGGCCCTGCAGAGCCCCTTGATTCAATGAGGCCTCAAAGTGTCTTCGTGGCCTCCAGGATTCCATGAGGCTCTGCAGTGTCACAATGGACCTTTGGTTCCATGGGATCCCACACTGTTACATGAATCCTTAGTTCCATGGGGTCCTGTAGTGTCACAATGGAATCCTCGGTTCAATGGTGCCACACAGTGTGACAAGTGCCCCTTGGCCTGAGGAGACCCACAGTGTCACAATAGTTCCTTGCTTTCATGAGGCCTTGCAGTGTCACAATGGACTCCTTGGTTCCATGGGGCTGCAAAGTGTCACAACAGACATTGATTCCATGAGTCCCCACAGAGTCACAATGGCCCCCTGGTTCTGTTGAGCCCCACAGTGTCACTAAGGTTTCCTTGGTTTCAGAAGGCCCTGAAATGCCACAATGTCCCTTTTGTTTCACAAAGACTCAAACTGTAAAAGTGGTCTCCATGGTTCCATGAGGGCGTGCTGTGTCACAATGGACCCTCAGTTCCATGATGCCCCACAGTGTCACAATGGTCTCCTTGGTTTGCAGTGTGAGAATGCCCCCTTGGTCCCTTGGAGCTCACAGTGTCGCTCTTGTGCCCTTGGTTCCATGAGGCACTGCAGTGCCACAATGGTCCTTTGGTTCCACGAGGCCTCAAAGTGTCATCATGGTCTCCTTGGTTCCATGGTGCCCTGTAGTGTAACAAAGTGTTGGGGGTTGAGTGTTTTTCTATTACTGTGTCAATTTAAAGAATTTTTCCCATTATCATGCCAATGGAGCTGGCCGGGTTACACCCGGGATCTTGGACAACTCTAGACAAAAGGGGTAGGTGGGAGCTGGGCTTCCGGAGGGGCTCTTGTGCTTCCAGAAGGACTCGTGTTTCTGGCAGCTGGGAGGAATATCCCCCGTCTGGGGCCACGCGGCCGAACGCAGGAGAGCCAGACCCTCTGCCATCACCTGCCCTGCATCTGCCCCGCTGCAGCCTCCTGCCTCTGCGGACACAGCTGAGCACCAGAACCCAAATGGTGAGCGAGGAGCTGCCCGCTCCAGCCCGTTCCCACCCGAGAGAGAGAGCGTGCTCAAAGCTAAAGAAAGGACTGGAACAGAGTTATGTGTTCTGTTTTGTTGGTAATTTTAACAACTGCTGTTGTTTCTGCTTGTACCGTTGGATATATTAGTAAAAGAGCTGTTATTCCTACCCCCTTATCTCTGCCTCAGAGTCCTTGATTCAAACAATTGTAATACTTGGGGGGAGTGGAATTGAAGTCTCTAATTCATAGGAAAACTTCTGCCTTTATTGGCAGACACCTGTTCTTCAAACCAGGACACCCTAACCCTAACCCTAACCCTAACCCTAACCCTGACCCTAACCCTAACCCTGACCCTGACCCTAACACTAACCCTAACCCTGACACTGACCCTGACCCTGACCCTGACCCTAACCCTGACCCTGACCCTAACACTAACCCTAACCCTAACCCTAACCCTGACCCTAACCCTAACCCTAACCCTAACCCTAACCCTAACCCTAACCCTGACCCTAACCCTAACCCTATCCCTAACCCTAACCCTAACCCTAACCCTGACCCTAACCCCTAACCCAAACCCTAACCCTGACCCTAACCCTATCCCTAACCCTAACACTGACCTTAACCCCAATCCCAACCCTAACCCTGACCCTAGCCCTATCCCTAACCCTAACCCTGACCCAAACCCCAACCCTAATCCTAACCCTAACCCTAACCCTAACCCTAACCCTAACCCTAACCCTAACCCTAACCCTAACCCTAACCCTAACCCTGACCCTAACTGTGCTTGGAGACAGGGACAGTCAGGAAACCCCTCCCCAGACTTACCAAACATCACAGGAATGACAGGGGGCTGCAGCTGCCCCATCCTCTGTGGCAGCCCAGTCGGGGGAGGCCCATTTTGGGGGGCTTTGCCTTCTCTGCAGCTTCCCCACAGCTGAATCTCTGCAAATACATTTGGAAAACATTTGGGTAGATTCAAAGTCCCAGAGCACTGCCTGGCTCCCTTCTCTGCCATGTCACACTCACCTGTGGGAGAGGCCACAGGCTGGGGCCAGCCTCGAGCTCCCGGGGCAAAAAGGAGAATCCTAATCCTACAAAAAAAAAAAAAAGCCAAAAAAAGCCCGACCACAACTAAAACACTCCCTGCCCCTAACCAAAAACAAAAAAAAAAATCCCTTAAATACAGAAAATTTAACCTATTTTTAATATTTAATTTCTACTCCTATTCATATTTTATATTATATATATTACATATGTTATTCAATAAATTTTATACAATTTAATTTACATTATGATATATAATACACTTTTATTATTTATTATGTACATAATCTTTATATTGCTAAAATTTATTTCTATTTTATGTATATAAACATATATACATTTGTATATAAACATACATATATTTGTATGTGTCCAAGTTTAGGACAAAACTGGGGGAAAGCCTCCAAAGGAGCCCCCCAGAATAAACCCCCCTCACAATTCCTCCCCCCCACTGGGCTCGGAGAGAATTTTACTCGGGGGAAAAAAGTGGAAAAAACTTGTTTATTAACAAACACAAGAAAAAACACTTCCCAGCAACAGGAAAGTACAATCCCAGATGATAAAAAACGTTTTCACCGAAGTGAGAGACGGTCACTGCTGGGAAGGGCGAGAAGCTTCTTGGGCAGGCTCTGGAGGCAGTCTCTGATGTCCAGGTCCCGTCCGGAGCCGGTACAGAACTTGGAGCTGAAGGAGAGAGGGGGAGGGGAAGGCAGCAGCAGCCAGGGCAGAGCCGGGGCAGAGCCGGGGCAGCAGCAGCGGGGCAGAAGCGGCGGGGTAGCGGCCGGGGGTAGCTAGCAAGCGGGCAGCAAGCGAGCAAGCAGCAGCAGCCGGGCAGCCGAGCAAGCCAAGCAAGCACAGCCCCGGGGCACCACCCCCCGCTGGGGGAGAAAGGGCACCGGTGGCAGCTCCATGGAGATAGAGAGGTGTGGGGGCGGGAGAGGAGTAGACACAACACCAACCCAGGACATTCCACCCCTTATCCCACATCGTGAACGTTACACACGATTGGGATATACACACACTAACTACAACGTAAAGCTATCATTCGACTTGCTCAAACCTTCATCACTTACACATTTCCTCTCCTTTCACTTACTCGGTCCTTCAACACTTACATATGTCTTTCTGTCTCATCCTACAATCAGTTCTCCCTGTGGTATACACTGTGTTGTTCCATCTTCCTGCATTATCCACCACGTGCATCCTGGTCCTTGAGCAAAGACAATCCCACGAATGGGTTTGCCTGTACTCGAGGCAGGATTAACCCATACTGCCTTTCCTAACAAACCTCTGACATGGGCCACTGGGACTTTATCTCCATCCACTATATTAAGGGAGTCAGACTGGGCAGGACCTGCTCGGTTGATGGAACCTCTGGTGTTAACTAACCAAGTAGCCTTTGCTAGATGTTGTTCCCAGTTTTTAAAGGACCCCCCACCCAATGCCTTCAAGGTGGTTTTCAGTAATCCATTGTACCTTTCCACTTTACCTGCAGCTGGTGCATGGTAAGGGATGTGGTACACCCACTCAATACCGTGCTCTCTAGCCCAGGTATTAATGAGATTGTTCTTAAAATGAGTCCCATTGTCTGACTCGATCCTCTCAGGGGTGCCATGCCTCCACAGGACCTGCTTTTCCAGGCCCGTGATGGTCTTGCGGGCTGTAGCATGAGACACTGGGTACGTCTCTAACCATCCAGTTGTGGCTTCCACCATGGTCAGGACATAGCGCTTGCCCTGGCGAGTCTGAGGCAGTGTGATATAATCAATCTGCCAGGCCTCTCCATACTTATACTTAGACCATCGCCCCCCATACCAGAGGGGCTTCACCCGCTTGGCCTGCTTGATGGCAGCGCACGTCTCACAGTCGTGGATAACCTGGGACATGCTGTCCATGGTGAGATCCACCCCTCGGTCTCGTGCCCACTTATAGGTAGCATCTCTGCCCTGATGACCCGAGGCATCATGGGCCCATCGAGCTAGGCACAATTCTCCCTTGTGTTCCCAATCTAAGTCTATCTTCGACACCCCTCGGTCTCGTGCCCACTTATAGGTGGCATCACTGCCCTGATGACCCGAGGCATCATGGGCCCATCTAATTAGGAACAATTCTCCCTTGTGTTCCCAATCTAAGTCTATCTTCGACACCCCTATCCTTGCAGCTTGATCTACTTGCTGATTATGTTGCTGCTCCTCATTGGCTCTCTTTCTGGGGACATGGGCGTCTACATGGCGAACTTTCACAGGTAGTTTCTCTAATCGAGTAGCGATGTCTTTCCACTCTTCAGCAGCCCAAATTGGTTTTCCTCTGAGCTGCCAGTTCGCCTCTTTCCATTTCTTCAACCATCCCCACAGAGCATTGGCTACCACCCAGGAATCAGTGTATAAATAGAGTTTCGGCCAATTCTCTCTCTCTGCGATGTTAAGGGCCAGTTGGACAGCTTTGAGTTCGGCGAATTGACTAGATCCACCCTCTCCTTCAGTGGCCTCTGCAACCCGTCGTGTGGGGCTCCATACAGCTGCTTTCCATCTCCGGTTCATCCCCACAACGCGACAGGAGCCATCAGTGAATAGAGCATAGTGTGTTTCCTCTGCTGGTAGCTCATTTTATGGTGGAGCTTCTTCAGCCTGTGTCACTGGTTCTTGTTCTTCATCCGCGATGGCAAAACTTTCACCTTCGGGCCAGTTTGTAATTATTTCCAGAATCCCAGGACGATTTAGTTTCCCGATTCTGGCACGCTGAGTGATGAGGGCTATCCACTTGCTCCACGTGGCACTGGTGGCATGGTGGGTTGAGGGAACCTTTCTGCTGAACATCCACCCCAGCACTGGCAGTTGGGGTGCCAGGAGAAGCTGTGCTTCCGTACCAATGACTTCTGAGGCTGCTTGGACTCCCTCGTAGGCGGCCAAAATTTCCTTCTCCGTTGGCGTGTAATTGCCTTCAGACCCTCTGTAACTTCTGCTCCAAAATCCCAGGGGTCAGCCTCGGGTCTCACCAGGCACCTTCTGCCACAGGCCCCAGGACAGACCATGGTTCCCGGCTGCAGAGTAGAGCACATTCTTTACCTCTGGTCCCGTCCTGACTGGGCCAAGGGCCACTGCATGAGCGATCTCCTGCTTGATCTGGGCGAAGGCTTGCTGTTGTTCAGGGCCCCAGTGGAAATCGTTTTTCTTGCGAGTGACCTGGTAGAGAGGGCTCACAATCTGGCTGTACTCAGGGATGTGCATTCTCCAAAAGCCTATGGCACCTAGGAAAGCTTGGGTCTCTTTCTTGTTGGTAGGTGGGGACATAGCTGTAATTTTGTTAATGACATCAGTAGGAATCTGACGCCGTCCATCTTGCCACTTCACTCCCAGGAACTGGATCTCACGTGCAGGTCCCTTAACCTTACTCTTCTTGATGGCGAAGCTGGCTTCCAGGAGGATTTGAATAATTTTCTCTCCTTTCTCAAACACTTCTGCTGCTGTGTTCCTCCATACAATGATGTCATCAATATATTGTAGATGTTCCGGAGCCTCACCCTTTTCCAGTGCAGCCTGGATCAGTCCATGACAGATGGTGGGACTGTGTTTCCACCCCTGGGGCAGTCGGTTCCAGGTGTACTGCACGCCCCTCCAGGTGAAAGCAAACTGAGGTCTGCACTCTGCGGCCAGAGGAATGGAGAAAAACGCATTGGCGATGTCAATGGTGGCATACCACCTTGCTGCCTTGGACTCC